>NW_007247089.1:90587-91298 GCF_000164805.1 Carlito syrichta
CATGGAAAGCAGAATTACCCAAGCAGAAAAAAGAATCTCAGAGCTTGAGGACCAAAATATAGAACTAAACCAAACTCTCAAAAACACAGCAAACAAACTCAAAAAGACAGAAAAAAACCTTCAAGAGATGAGCGATTACTTCAAGAGACCGAACCTACGAGTAATTGGCCTTCCTGAGGCAGAAAGAGAGACAGAGACCACACTGGAACAAACCTTCCATGAGATCATTCAAGAAAACTTCCCTTATCTAATCAATGTTGCAAAAATTCAAACATAAGAGATTCAGAGAACCCCTGCAAGACAACAAATGAGAAGACCAACTCCTAGACACATAATAATTTGCCTAAACAAAATAGGCATAAAAGAAAAAATCCTAAAGGTAGCAAGAGAAAAAGGCCAGATCACCTACCATGGAAAAAAAGGAGATTTATCTACAGAAACCCTGCAGTCTAGGAGAGCTTGGAGCCCTATCTTCAAAGTCCTAAAAGATAAACAGTTTCAACCAAGAATAACCTACCCAGCCAGATTAAGCTTCATCAGTGAAGGAGAATTAAAATCTTTCCCAGATATCCAATCCCTAAGAACTTATGGTGCCACCAAACCACCTCTACATGAAACACTTAAGAAAGTACTAAACACAGAAGAAAAGGAGAAAAAAAGAACAATGTTCTTCACAAGAGTACAGGAAAAAGAATAAAATACACAGGAACC
>NW_007247089.1:91318-136280 GCF_000164805.1 Carlito syrichta
CTCATTAAATGTTAGTAATTGTAGAGGATAATCGTTGTTTTCCTCTTCAGCACCCGCATACCCCCCCTTTCTGGTCTCCTGACAACCATTCCAGTTTTGTTTATGGATTGCCCCTCAGTCTCAGTCACATGCCAGGATGGAGCATACAACCCAGGTTAATGCCAGTTAGTATACAGCATTTGCTGGACCACTTTACTTGGTTCATGATTGTCTTCTGAATGATGCTCATCTATACCTACACAGCATCACGATTTTGCTGTGACGGGCAAAAATATCCTCCCCTTTCTTATGCCCCTTGGATTTGAACCTGGAAATCTATTCTTTCCCAATATCCTATCCCTTACTTTTTATGGTGCCACCGAACAACTTCTATGTGAAACAATTCAGAAAATACTACACACTGAAGACACTGAAAAGAAAAGAACAATGTTCTTCACTGAGTACAGGAAAAAGAATAAAATACGCATGAACCTGCCCCATGACCAGACTATAGACAATAAACCAAGTGGAAGATCAACTCTATAAGAACTCTATGATAGGGTCGAACTCTCACATTTCAATAATTAGCCTGAATGTGAATGGACTAAATTCACCACTGAAAAGACATAGAATGGCAAAGTGAATAAAATATCACCAGGCAACAATATACTGCCTTCAAGAGACCCATCTCACTAGAAAGGACATGCACAGACTCAAAGTAAGAGGTTGGGAAACAAATTTTCAGGTGAATGGAACACAAGAGAAAGGAGGAGTCATGATCCTAATTTCAGACAAAATACCATTTAAGCTATCAAAAATTAAAAAAGATACAGAGGGCCACTGCATAATGATAAAATGTTCACTCCATCAACAAGAAATATCTACCCCAAACATATATGCACTTAACATAGATGCACCAACTTTTATAAAGTAACTCCTAAGAAAACTAAAGAAAGATATTGACTCTAACACCATCATAACTGGGGACTTTAATATCCCACTCACAACCCTAGACAGATCATCAGGACAAAAAATCAGCAATGAGATCTGGAACCTCAATGTGACCAAATGGACTTAATTAATACCTACAGAACCCTCCATCCAAAGACCACAGAATACACGTTCTACTCATCACCGCACGGAACGTATTCTAATATCAACCACATAATTGGCCAAAAATCAAGCATTAGCAAATTTAAAAGGACCGAAATTCTACCATGCACTTTCTTGGACCACAGTGGAATAAAAATAAACATCAACATCACCAAGGTCCCCTCACAACCCACAAAGACATGGACACTAAACAGCATGATGCTAAACAACTCCTGGGTCAATGATGAAATCAAAACAGAGATCAAAAGATAACTGGAAACAAATGAAAATGAAGAAACATCTTACCAAATCTCTGGGATGCCTTAAAAGTTGTAGTAAGAGGGGAATTTATATCCCTACAAACACACAAGAAGAAAATGGAAGGAACACAAATTAACAGCCTAACAAGCCACCTAAGGAAGCTGGAAAAGCAAGACCACAAAAACCCTAATTTCAGCAGAAGAATCCAGATCACCAAAATAAAAGCCCAAATTCAGGACATAGAAGACAAAAAGATAATACAAAAACATTAATGAAACAAAAAGCTGGTTCTTTGAAAGGATAAACAAGATCAATGGTCCCCTAGCTAGACTGACCAAGAAAAAGAGAGAAAACAACCCAAATAAGCACAATCAGAAACACAAAAGAGGAAGTCACATCTGACCCTGAAGAAATACAAAAGATCATTGGAGACTACTATGTACACTTGTATGGAAACAAACTTGAAAACCTGAAGGAAATGGATGACTTTCTGTCATCACACAACCTGCCTAGGTTGAAACAAGAAGAAATGGAGACCCTAAATAGACCAATAACAATCAAGGAAATTGACTATGTAATAAGAAAACTACCTACAAAAAAAAGCCCTGGACCAGATGGTCTTCCAGCAGAATTCTACAAGACATTTAAGGAGGAGCTGACTCCAATCCTACTGAAGGTATTTCAGGCAATTGAGAAAGATAGAACCCTCCCCAAATCATTTTATGAAGCTAACATCACATTGATACCCAAGCCAGGTAAAGATCCAACAAAGAAAGAGAACTGCAGGCCAATATCTTTGATGAACATAGATACTAAAATTCTCAACAAGATCCTAGCAAACCAGATTCAACAACACATCTCAAAAATCATCCATCATGATCAAGTAGGCTTCATCCCTGGGATGCAAGGCTGGTTCAACATTCGTAAAATCATAAATGTAAATAAATCAACAGATGTCAAAACAAAAACCACATGATTATATCATTAGAAGCAGAAAAAGCTTTTGATAAAATCCAGCACCCCTTCTTGACAAAAACCCTTGAACATCTAGGACCCTTGAACATCTAGGCATACGGGGAACATACCTCAAAGTAGTAAAAGTCATCTACAAGAAACCCACAGCCAGCATACTCCTAAACGGACAAAAATTGGAACCATTTCCCCTGAAAACTGGAACAAGACAAGAATGCCCACTCTCACCCCTCCTGTTCATTATATTATTGGAAGTCCTGGCTCAAGCAATCAGAGAAGAGAAGGCAATCAGGGGTATCCAAATAGGAAAAAAAGGAAGTCAAATTATCTCTCTTTGCAGATGACATGATCATGTACCTTGGAAACCCAAGATAATCTGTCAAAAACCTCCTTACACTGATAAAGGCCTTTGGCAAAGTCTCAGGATATAAAATAAATGTACAAAAGACAATTGCATTTCTTTACACCAATAATAAACAAACAGAACCCCAAATAAAAACCACAATTCCATTCACAATGGTCACAAAAAAAATGAAATACTTTGGCATCTTCCTAACCACAGACATGAAAGACCTTTATAATGAAAACTACAAAATACTGCTCAAAGAAATCAAAGATGACATGAACAAGTGGAAAAATATCCCATGCTCATGCATTGGAAGAATCAGCATTGTGAAGATGTCCACCTTACCTAAGGTAATCTATTGATTCAATGCAATACCTATCAAATTACCAGCAACATTCTTCTCAGACTAGAAAAAACAACACAGGAATTCATATGGAAACACAAACGACCAAGAATAGCCAGAACAATCCTCAGAAAAAAAAAAAAATAACAAAAAACAGGTGGTATCACATTACCAGACTTCAAACTTTACTATAAAGCTACAATTATCAAAACAGCTTGGTATTGGTATAGGAACAGGCATATAGATCAATCGAATAGAATTGAGATTCCAGAAGCAAAACTTCAATTTCTCAAACAACTCATCTTCGACAAAGCCTCCACCACCTACCACTGGGGAGAGGAGAACCTATTCAGTAAATGCTGCTGGGAAAACTGGCTGACCACATGCAGAAGATTCAAACAGGACCCCTACCCATCCCCATACACAAAAGTTAACTCTAAATGGATCAGAGACTTAAATGTAAAACCTCAAACCATAAGAACCTTAAAAATGAAGGAAATACCCTCATGGAAATTGGAACTGGCATCCAATTCCTGAACAAAACCTGAAACCCACAGGGATAATATAGACAAGTGGGACCTCATTAAACTGACAAGCCTCTGCAAAGCCAAAGAAGCCATCAAGACAGCATGCAGACACCTACAGACCTGGAAAAAGTATTTGCCAACTCCAGGTCTGACAAAGGCTTAACATCTTGGATCTACAAGGAAATCAAATGTGCTGAAAAGAAAAAAGCAAGCAACCCCATTATAAAATGGGCAAAAGATATGAACAGACACTTCTCAAAGGAAGACATCCGAGCAGCCAACAAACACATGAAGAAATGCCCAACCTCACTAATCATCAGGGAGATGCAAATCAAAGCCACACTGAGATACCACCTAACTCCACTCAGAATGGCCATTATCAATAACTCAAAAAATAACAGTTGTTGGAGAGGGTGTGACGAAAAGGGAACACTCCTACACTGTTGGTGGGAGTGTAAACTAGCGCAACCTCTGTGGAAAGCAGTGTGGCGATTCCTAAAAGCTCTAAACATCAACCTCCCATATGACCCTGCAATCCCCCTACTGGGAATATACCCTGAAGAACTCAAATCACTCTATAAAAAAAGATACTTGCACACGAATGTTTATCGTAGCTTTGTTCACAATAGCAAGAACCTGGAACCAACCATGCTGTCCATCAAAAGAGGACTGGATTTAAAAAATGTGGTACATATACACGATGGAATACTACGCAGTCATAAAAAAGAACAAAACATGAATTTCGCAGCAACCTGGATGGAACTAGAGTCTATAATACTGAGTGACCTCTCACAGAAACAAATATCTGAATATCATATGTTCTCACTCATATAGTGGACCTTGTTCATCCAATGCACTACCATAGGAAAATGACTGACAGTGGTGGGGGAAAGTATGGGGGGAGGGGAAGGGGGATGGGACTAATGGTAGTAAACATCTGTCTGGGGACGAGGAGACACCTGTTATCAACAAGGGGGCCTAAATGAAGCATATTTGTATACCTAACCCTTAACTGTACTCCACAACATCATAATAAAAAATATTTATTTAAAAAAAATAAATAAATAAAGCATATCAGTGAAGTCCAGTTGTTTTTCTAACACTCCTATTTGACCCTAAACACTAGAGAAGGCAATCCCTTAACCCCAGACCTTTCACCATTCTAAGCTCCTTTCTTTGTCAGCCTGGGCCTGGGAAGAGAAAAGAAGGCATGTTGTGTTGTTTACAAAATAAAGACATTAACTTTGACATTAGAATTTTCAATAGTTGAAAGGGATCCAAAAGCTATAGACTCTATCTTAAATGACATTAATGTTGGAAAGGAATATTTTTTCAGAGAACAAAAGCAATAATTGAAGAAAAAATATTTTAAGTCTGTACTCCACTAAATCGAATATACAATAAGCCCCATTTCATATAAAACAGTGATTGACAACTATCCTCCAGGTTCTTCATATGCCTTTTTGCAAACGTAGATTAGCACAGTGGCTGTGTAAGTAAAAAGCACAAGGCTTTTACTTTTTTTTTTCTGTCTCTCTCTGGTCCTACCATGGCTTGTGAGTTTGTAGGTTCTATGCCAATATCAGAGCTCGGAACACAATACTCCAAAATATGGCATGTTGACCTTTGAGAAAACTGCAGAAGTCAGGAGGCCATTCTGACCCTCTCCCATCTTTCTCTTATGAAGCATGGTCATAAATAAATTCTCTGACTTACCTTGACTCAAAGTGGGTCTTAAGACCTTTATTTCAGAGGTGTCCTGTCCTGGAGGCCAAGAGGAATCTGAACAAACAGTCTTTGCTATGTGCAACCCCTACCTCATTTATTATCATAATCATACCTCCTTTCTTTCCAGTCACACTCATAGATTACTGTCCATTCTTCACTGATCCTAAGAATAAAAATACACAGTTTCCTCTTTGTCTTTTGGTCTTCATTTGACAGAAAACTTTGGTTAAAAATTTTTTTAGTGATTTTCTTTATTTCCTGTCTTCTTTTATTGAGATGTCAGCCATAAACCTTGTGAAAGGTGAAGAAAGGATATTACTTTTTCTCTTCTACATCCTGAACATTCACACAGAACAGAGAATGAGATTTGGTTTAAAATCTTTTAGATTTCAAATACTCTCACTCATTTTCCTCTAAATAGGGAAAGATAAGAATATATGAAAGTGCTGGTTCTATGTTAGCCTCCTAGCTTATAATGAGACTTTTGTATGTACATGTGCAGGTATAATGAAATATTGGTTGGAGATTTATAAGATAAGAAAAATTTATCTTTGACTTTGATTTTTACAGATGGAGCAGTTCTTAAATATATATAGAAGAGAGACATAGAGGTGGTGGCAACTATTCCATAACTCAGTGAATATTGGCCCATGATTTGCTTGCATGCCATAGGCTAGTGACTCAGATAATTTGAGTACTTCTTCTATCAGTCATCTATGTTCATAGAATGTGTGGATAAACATTAATGTTGCATTTCCTATGTAAAACCTCTCCCCAAATTGATATAAGAATGCATAAAATTATGCACTAATTAGGCTGGTATCTATTTGTAGATAGTAATACTTGTACATTATAGATCTCTCAAGTCATAATAATACTGAATTAAATAATGTAAAAGTTAAGCTTATCAAATATTGACCAGATAGTTGTCATGTACTGAAGTCTCTTGGGTAATACGAAGGAATTAAATGTTAAAGTAGAAGAAATGTAAATCAAGTGGAGTTCCCAGTGTCTACCTTGATAATTTCCCTTAGTATACCTTCAATAAATATTTTACAAGAAAGGAAGAAAAGAAGGAGGAATAGCATGAGAAAGACATTAAGAACCTGGGCTAGGAAATATGCAAATAGAATTTTTCTATTAGTTCTGTAACATACTATTTATGTGCACCTGTGAAAATTATTTTTTTGTCTTTAAGGTCTTAATTTTCCCATTGGAAAATGAGCATAATAATAACTATTTCCAAGACTAATGAGATGATATATACTGAGGTGTAAAAAAATGCAAACACATTTTAAGAGTTGCAATCTATGTATTACTTTTAGTTCACCATAATCAGATGTGTCTGGACGCTGATGGTAATCACTTTGAGCACCTCTTGTAATTGCAGAAGTCAAATGTGACTTGCATTCATTTATAATTTTAATACATCCTTTTTCCTTTCTCAAAATGTGTATAGATTCTTTTGGCACCCTTTGTATATCAAGTGCCAAAGAATCATGTCTGGTGCTAGATATGGGAAGAAGTGAAATGATATTTTGTATATTTTGCTGTTGTTATTGTTTCAGAAAAACCAACATGTATAGATTATTAGCTTATTCTTGTTTTTTAAAAATACTTTTATTCAAATCTTGGAAAACGTAGTCTTTTTAAAAAATTACAATATTAATGTTTAGGGGTTTCGGTACACTGTGCAGAGTTTAATAGAACAGCTCATAGTTTCTAATTAGAATACTACATTTT
This sequence comes from Carlito syrichta, assembly GCF_000164805.1. Lineage (NCBI taxonomy): Eukaryota > Metazoa > Chordata > Mammalia > Primates > Tarsiidae > Carlito > Carlito syrichta. The sequence continues at coordinate 98,310 of NW_007247089.1, forward strand.
GTTCTCTGAAATCATTTTACAATGTCTGAACAAACAGTATAAACTGAATAAAACATGATGTCTTACTCAGACAAACAAGTAATGTCTGAATTATTTTGTATCACTGAGCATATGTGACTGCTATTTTCTAGGCTTTCAACAGATCAATATTTGTGTGCAATCTCTCTCTCAACTAAATGTGGACATGTATAAAAGATAAACTGTCTTTTTATCCACTGAGAATTAAAGCGTGTTTTGGTTCCCAGATATTTTTATGAGAGTCTTCTGATGATGGAAAAAGTTGTTCATCAAAATGTAAAATTCCCATTGCTTATTTGATTATCTACTTAGTTTTCTTAAATCTGCGAGGAGACAATTAACCAACATACATTATCCTTTTCATATTTTTTTGGCATCTACATCAGTGACATTTTAATTAATGTTCATAAACTACATAGTCTCCAACTTTGGAATCTCAGTTTTAGTGCTACTATTGTTTCTAATTTTACAGCTGTTGTGCCAAATTCATGCAGCTGCTTGTTTTTATACCTATCTTTATCTTACCCACTTCAACCCATACAGATACTATCTCTGGTACAAAGTCATTGTTTAGTATAGCTTTAATAATAAAAACAAACAATAATAATATACAATGAAGGCCATATAGTACAATGGGTATGAGCTTAGGCTATAGCTCCTAAGATTATGTTCCAGCTCTACAATTTGCTAGCTGATTGACCTCAGTTACTTCATCCTCCTATGATTCAACTCTCAGGTAATAAAATGAGACTACAAGGATCTACAACAGAGTGTTGTGAGGATTTAGGCACACCAGTACACATAAAGATACTTAGCTTTTATGTGGAAATTGGATTGAAATGAAGAAAATAAGAGCAATTTATTAAGAGGCTATTGCAATAATCTAAGGAAAATATAATAATGACTTGGCTCAGAATGATGACAATGCAACAGATAAATTTAATAACTTGACACAATTTGGGAAATTAAAGTAAAAAATTGATGTATGAGGATACCTTAGTAACATGGTGGAATAGGAGACTCTGGACTATATCTCCTCCCACAGACACACCTAATAAACACACATAAACTAATTCTCTCCAAGAGAAAGCTAGAATCCAGTTGAAAGGCTCCTATACACCAGACTATTGAGAAATATCCATATCAAAATGAGTAGGAAAAGCAGAGATACATTCACACACTAACCCCACCCTGTGGAAAGAGCCTTATAATTAAGAAGAAAACCCAAACTCCTAGTTTCTTCCTGAAGGGTAGTGGGTTTATACACATGCAAAGTGTCTAATTTTTACAGTCCTAAAGAAGACTTGACTCTAATCATGATGCTTGAGGAACCACAAGAACGGGACCTTGGAAGATTTCTCTCCAGCACAAATACAAAAAGAAGTTTGAACCACATTAACACTCACAGCCACTGTAGCACCCAGAATCAGTCCGGCTTCCAGCTTCCCCTTGAAAGGGTTTTGACTCAAACTTTTCCATCAGCTCTCTGTGATTCTGGCCTCTGACAAGCCAGTATCTGAAAGCCTACTTAGCAAATAAAGAATAAATCTCCTCCAGCATAAATGAATAAACAGCCATGTCCCATGCCTTCTTCCTTGTCTTGCTCCTAAGATTAATCCCTTCAATCTCTTGTTAGAGGCATTCTCAGGGAACTATCCATGCCAGAAAAGGGAAGAGGACACTATCTGTGCCTTACTCCTTGGCTTGATTTGGTGAGAACACCATATCAGAAAGCTTCTCAGACAGGGAAGTTGTGAAACTTCTGTTTATTTGAACTGGAGAGTGGGAACCCCCCATGCCTTCCTCACTGGCTTACTTCTGAGGTGAATTTCTGCAGTCTTTCATTAAAGGGAGACTAGAAGATCTCTTCATTCCTGATAAGGGAAGCAGGCAAACCTTATGCCTTCTTTCCTGAACTGTTTCAGTGCTAACTCCAGACTAGAAGTATTTCCTGCTAGAAGGGTGGGAGACTTCTGCTTATTTAAACAGGAGACTGGGCACTACTTGAACTTTTTCCCTTGGCTTTCTCCAGTAGTACATTTAGGTATGCAGACACTCCCTGGAAGTAGTTTATGCATGTATTGAATGATCCAATTTTTGTAGTCTTCACTCAAGGCACTAACTCCTAAATCACTTAGTTATAAGAGTTGGCAGAGATCTGCGCTTCTGAGTCTCCTAAATCACAGAGATCAAAAAAGCAACTTTTAAACTTGCACATGCTTAGCAGCTCTCTAATGAGGTTCAAACTAATCGGTCTGATTACATATACAGGCAGCTTCCTCAGAATATCTCTTTGGTGAAGGACAGAATAAGAAGGAGATAACCTCTGCCTCTCAGCTCCTCTGCAGGAAAAGAAGGAACTGTAAAACACCACCTAACAATTCAACCTTTCTAGTTGCATTCCAAGGGACTGACTTCTAGTCTATCTCTCTTAAGGCAACAGCATGACTTAGAACTCCATAATTTTGGGGGACCACTTAAAACAAGGAATATTGGACAAGCACCAAGTTTTTAGAGCTATCTATACTCTCTGACCAGGTTAAGGAGAGAGGCATAACGCCTATACGAGACCAGTCTAAAAAAACTGGGAGAGGTGGTTATTCTACCTAATACACAGAAATCAACATAGAGAGTAAAGGAAAATAAAGAAACATATAAAATAATTAGAGAAATTTCCAGAAGCTGGCTCTAATGAAATGGAGGTGCATACAATGCCTGTCAGGGTAACTCAAAAACACAGTCATAGAAATGTTCACTGAGGTAAAAAGAGCAATGCGTTTATGCATTTGTTTGTTTATAAACAAAATTTCAATAAAGAGGTGGAAAACATCTTAAAAATACCAAACTAAAATAACTGAGCTATAGAATACAATAACCGAGCTAAAAAATCCAATAGAGGGGTTCAATAGCAGACTAGAACAAGCAGAAGGCAGGATTAATGAACTTAGATATAGGTTATTAGAAATCATCTAATCTGAGGAAGAAAAAAATTAAAAATAAAATAGAGTGAAGAGAGTATAAAGAACTGATAAAACATTAAGTGGAATAAAATATGTAATATTGGTGTGCTAGAAAAAGAAAATAGAAAAAGACAGAAAATTTATTCAAAGAAATAATTGCAGAAAGATTTTCAAGTCTGGTGAAGAATATAGAAATCTAGATTTAGAAAGCTCAATGGACAACGATAAATCCAAAGAGCCCACACCAAAACACATCATAATCAAATCACTAAAGTTAAAGAATGAGAGAAAACTTTGAAAGTTGTCAGGGAAAAGCAATTTGTTACTTGTAAGAGATCTCCATTAGACTATCAGTGGATTTTTTCCAACAGATATCCTTCAGGCAAGAAGGGAATGGGATGATATAGTCAAAATACTGAATTAAAAACCTGTCAACAAAGAATGCTACATCCACCAATCCTGTCCTTCAAAAATGGAGAGATAAAAACTTTCTCAAAGAAAAAGCTGAGGGAGTTTAGCACCACTAGACTTAGCTTATAAGAAATGCTAAAAAGAGTTCTTCAAGCTGAAGAAAAGAAATGTTAAGTATAAACATAAAAATATAGGAAAATACAAAATTCACTGGTAAAATAAATGATATAGTCAAATTCAAGACACTCTTATTCAGTAAAGATGATGTGAAAATCAATAACATCTCTAGTATCAAGGTTAAAAGTCAAAACCTTTAAAAACAACTATAACTACAATAATTTTTTAAGGAACACAAAGTATGAAAGATAAAAAAATATATCCACAAAGCAAATTGTAAAGGAGAAGTCGAAGTATAGAGATTGTGAAAGTCATCAAACTAAAATCATTATTAACTTAAGATACTCTGTTGTTAGTATAAGATGATTTATGTAAGATGGCAACCACAAAGCAAAAATCTTTTGTAGATAACAAAATATAAATAGAAAGTATTCAAAGCACACATTTGCATAAAATAATAAAAGCACAAAAGAAGATAGAAAGATAAAAACAAAATGCTGACAAATTAAATAGAAAATATTTAACAAGAGGGCAATAGAAAGTCACTACCAAACAATAATTACTTTAAAGATAAATGGATTAAACTCTTCAATCCAAAGGTGTCAAGTGGCTGAATGAATATAAGAGCAAGTCTCAACTAAATACTGCTTACAAGAGACTCACTAAACTTGTAAGCACACACATAGTCAAATTGAAGAGATGGAAAAAGTTTCCATGCAAATGGAAACAAAAGAGAGCAGGGATAACTATATTTATATTTGACAAGATATCCTTTAAGGCAAGGACTGTAAATAGAGACACAGAAAGTCGTTACATAATGATAAAGTGGCAAATTTATCACAGAGAAATAATAAATGTGAATATATATGCACCAACATCAAAGCACCTAAAATATACAAAGTAAATATTAGATCTGAAGGGAGAAATTGCAATACAATAATCATAGAAGACTTTCATGTTCAACTTTTGATATTGGATAGATTATTTAGGCAGAAAATTCAGAAGAAAACATTGGATTTGAACTAGACTTTAAACCAAAAGGACCTAACAGGTATTCACGGAACACTCCATTTAACAGCAAAGAATACACATTCTTTCCAAGTGCACACAAAATGTTCTCTGGTATACACCATATGTTAGGCCATAAAATGTCTCAACAAATTTGAGATATAATAGGAAGTATCTTTTCTAACAACAATGGTATGAAACTAAAAATCAGTAACAAGAGGGATCTTGAAAAACTATGAACATGGGGAGACTAAACAACCGTTTCCTGAAAATCCAGGAGGACAAAGAAGATATTTAAAAAGATCTTGAATAAAAATGGAAACATACTACCCCAGCTTAGGGATGCAGCAGAAGCAGTTCTGAGAGGAATGTTAATAATAAATTCCTGCATCAAAAGTAAAACAAGATCTCAAATAAGAAAAAAAACCTAAGGTTACAAATCAAGAAATCTAAAATAAATAATAAATAAATAAAGTAATTAAGCCCAAACTTAACAGAAGGAAGGACATAACAAATGTCTGAGTAAAAATAAAGAGACTAAAAAAAAGATTATCAAAATTGAAAGTTAGTATTTGAAGAAAATAAAATTTATAAATCTTTAGCCAGACTAACAAATAAAAAGACAGCAGACTAAAATTAAATAAAAAATGAAAGATAACACACTACAACTGATACACAGGCATACAAAGGATCATAAGAGAGTAGTATGAATAAATACTACTTATTCTAGATTATCAACAAATTTGATAAGCTAGAGGATACAGGTAAATTCCTAAAAACATGACATTTATATAAAAGAAATAGAGCTAGGCATGTTGGCTCACTGCTGTAATTTCAAAGCTTTAGGAGGCCAACATGAGAGGATTGCTTGAACCCACGTGTTCAATATCCACCTAGGCAACATAGTGAGACCTTGTCACTACAACAGATACAATTAGCTAGTTGTGGTGGTGCATGCCTGCAGTTGCAGCTACTTGGAAGGCTGAGGTGGGAGGATTGCTTGAGCACAGGAATTTGAGGCTGTGGTGAGCCATAATTGCATCACTGTACTCTAATTTGGGAAACAAATGAGACCCTCTCTTAGAAGAAAAAGGAAAGAGAAAATCTGAACAGACCAATGACAAGAAAGGAGACTGAATCAGTAACAAAATGTCTCTCACCAAAGAAAAGTCCAATTGGTTTCTACCAAACATTAAAAGAAAAAAAAATATGAGTATCAATCCTTCTTAAACACTTTCAAAAAATTTAAAGACGCCAGAATACTTCCAAATTCATTTTAAGAGCCCAGTATGACCCTGATACAAAAGTCAGACAAGCACACTAATAGGAAAGAAAACTATAGGCCAATTACATAATGAACATAGATGCAAAAGTCCTCAATAAAATACTAGTAAATTGAGTAGGCGATGAAAAGACTGTTCACTATATCTTAGAAATGCAAGGATGCCTCAGTATACATAAGAGGGGAAACTCCCTAAAAAACAGAGTTATCTTTTGAAGGGCGGGCCCCATATAGTACAGGCTTCCCCCATTAGGTAAGTGTTCTATGAATTCATCATCATCAATGTACTAGCTAGCATTGTTGTGAGAAGCTGTGTTCAGCTTCAGTGAATTTTTTTCTTCTTTTGGGATTACTTCAACATGTTTGCCCATTTCATGAAGAGTGATTTAAAGCACACCTGCCCACACTGCACTAAGTGTTCAGCAAGTTTTGACCAAAAACGTCATGACTCCCATGCCCCACCCTATCTGTTCATCCAATCTCACCCCAAGTGATTTTTGTTTACTTCCCCAGATCAAAAAAGTCATCAAAGGGAAACATTTTTCCCATTTAAAGAGGTGAAATAAAAAAATAGGGCAGGGGCACTAAAAGTCACCAAAACTGATGAGTTCAAAAACTGTTTGAGCAGTGAAAAAAATGTGTGGATAGGTGTTTAGCATCAAAAGGAGAGTACTTTGAAGGTGACTGAAGTTTATACATCTAAGAAAAAATACACAATTTTTAAATAGATTCCTGATTTTGGGGGGGTCCTCCCTTATAAATCAATAAATGTGATATGCCATATCAACAAATGAAAGACAAAAACCACATAACCATCTAAGTAGATGTGGAAAAAGCATTTGACAAAATTCAACATAACTTCATGTTACAAAACTCAAAAAAATGTATTGAAGAAATGTACTTACCTATTATATACTCCTCATTAGGCCTAACTTACATACTTTTCTTTTAGTAAATAATTTTTGGCTATGCTAGTTTTTAATGATCTCAGTTTTTACTGATTTATAGCACTTACTATCTACCTCTATATCATTCCATTTAGCTCTCAATTCTATAGCTTATCTGGCTAAGTGTTCATGTATATGGGTGTGGGTGTGGGGCTGTGTGTGTATACATACACATACCCACAAACATATAAAAGTATGCACACATGTTTTATATATATACATATATTAATCTTATGCATATATTAGCATATATACACATGTATATTTTAGCATATACCTGTCTTATGTATATGTATATGTATATACATATTAATATTATATCCCAATCTCACTATCTCTTTCAGAAGACTCATCACATATTTCACATATGAAACTGAATTACAATTTACATACTATAAAAAAATCAGAACTTAAAAATACTATCAGTTTTGCAAAGTTTAAAAATAGTCAGCTCAGTTTGGTTCTCAATACAAAGTAACTGATTTGTTTATATTTATATAGAGAAATGTAAAGACTATACGATGTATGCAAAATATATCTACCATGTAACGCAATTAGAAATAACAGCTTTTTTTCAGTTCTGGCAAGGGGAAAGTTAAAACAAGATACTGATGGCTTAATTTTCAAAATATTTCATTCTATACTTATTGTTTCAATTAATCCCTGTCAACACGTCAACTTTCTACTTTGTTTATATATATTCAAGTAAACTGATGACACCGATAACTCTTACAATTCAAAGTCTAAAAGAACCTACATTGAGATTCTGAAGGCACTATGACCCTTGAGAAGGTGGCATTGACTTACACATGAGGCCTGAAAGACATTCAAAAGGGGCAAGCATAGGGATTCAGTAGGCATTTTCTCTTTATTCTTGACGTGAAACTTACCATCTATTCCTCATGGTCATTTTGATTGGAAGAATTACGCCTTTAATTGTTTGGTTGATTCTGACCTCCTTTTCATTTCACAGTGAAATTTAGATGATTTACATTATTTGGGAGATGTCACTAGAGTTGAATTGTGATGTGATGATAACATGTCAAGATGAACGTTTTTCTACAGCTGTGGTCTGTATATGGTCACTTACCAGAGGACCACAGATGGATTTATTTATTATTCTTATTTTTATTTTAAAGATGTGAGGTATAATTCAGGGTTAGTGCATAAGTTGTTATACAGGTGAAATTTGAGCCTCCCATTGGTTCTCACTTTACCTGGTTTGGGATCAGGTACCCTTATTAGTGTTATGTACCCCCCTTCTTCAGGCACTACATAACACAATGGAATATTATGCAGCTATAATGAAGGACAAAATTATGGACTACACAGAGAGAATTGATATGACTGAGGAAGCTGTCGAATACCTGACAATTTAATGCTTTCTGAAAACACAATTATTTGCATGGAAAATAAAATAACGTATTAAATTTGAAGTTGGAAACCTTGATTTTGGTCTTTAAATATGAGAGGGAACCCCAAAAATATCAGAATTTATTTATTAAAATATGTATTTATCCTTACATATTTAAACTTCAGTCCTTTAAAGTACTCTCCATTCGATGCAATACACCTGTCGAGAAGCTCAAAAACAGTTTTTGTATTTATCAATTTTGAAGTCTTTTAGTGTTTCTGACCTTTGTTTTGTTTTGTTTTGTTTTGCCTCTTCCATACCAACAAAACATTTCCCTTTAAGGACTTTTTTTTCATCTAGAGGCACAAAAAAATAAAGTCACTTGGTGAGATCTGGTAACAGGGAGTGTGGGGTCAGGCTGTTTTTGGTCAAAAAAACTGCTGAACATTTGGCATGGTTTTAGCAAGTGCGTTGCCATGGAAGCAAAACCAGTCACCTCTTTGTCACAACTTGGGAAGTTTCTTCTGCAAATCATGTATAACGTTCTCAAAATTTCCAGGTAAAATTTTTAATTGACTGTTTGATGTAGAGGAACAAATTCTGAGTGTACTACAGGGGACCTGTCCTCCAAAAAAGATAATTTTGGTATTTGGGGTTCTCTCTAAGTAGACAAAAATGGACTGTAGAATTTAGAACAAATCATGTACTCTTGAGAGTTCTTAGAAAATTCCCATGTGAAAAAAGAGGGAAAAAGTTTGATAGTGGCTATATTTTTTGCCATATTTCTATGATTCAGATTAGTGTGTGTACATAAAACAATTTTGGAGATAACATTTTTAGATAGGAATAAAACCCTCTAAAATTTAAATCAGCATTTTCCTATTTAAGCAAACTTAATTTAACTTGCTACATTAAAAAAAAGATAAAATAATACTGTCCTCTGAACAGAAAGCATGAAAGAGATAACACTATAAAACTTAAATGTGTTGTTTTTTTCAAATATGGGATTTTCTCTTTTGTATAAAAAAAATCACAAATATAAAAACAATGGAAACACAAAGAGCACTCTTGTTCTTCAGGAGAGTTTTTCAAGACAGATCCATGTATGAGGGTAATCTGAAAATTTCAAACAGGCATTAAATGTAGACAATGCCAAGTTGAATCTATACCATGTTATGTGCCCTGCAATTTGCTTCTAAAATGTCCAGGTATCAAGTATTTTCCCTTATCAAGTACTTTCTATATTAATTTAGAAAGGAACTTCCTGAAAACCCAGAAATCAACATGGTTCTTTTTTTTTATCTACTCATTTTCTACAGGGTTTAATATACCATCTAGGTTTTCTTAAGGGATGCTTCCCAACCAGTTTATCTTTTTACTTTTCCAAAGGCCTAGCAAGTAACTATTGGGTGGGTGGGTGAGGCAGGATGGGGGGAGGGGAAAGGAAGAGAAGAAAATAGAGCAAATGAACAAAAGGGTGTAGAGCTGAAGTAGAAACACTATTTTGAAAGAGAATACAGCACGTGCATGAACTGGTATATTTCAGAGGTATGGTAAAATAGTGGTGGTCACAGATAAAGTTTTTTTCTCTTCCTCACTTCAAACACAGGCACCCTTTCCCAGAAGTTCAAATGCATAGCAGAGATACCCCCAACATACACATACCAACCCCAACATACATATGCCAACAATTTATAATGTATATTCTGCCATCACTTCTTGCCTTTTAACAACTTCCTTTGCCTTGGACATTTCTGACCTTTACTACACTTTATGGCCACTATGTTTTCTGTGATCAGGAAAATTGTTACATGTTCTTACTCTACATCTTATTAGGGCTGCTGATATTTCAGAAAAATCTCAGTTCTCCTTTAGATCAACAGTTAACACGTGACCCTGATTGTGTTATGGCAAAACTTCCATCCTCTGTTTAAATGAGATGTCTGAATATAGGATGCATGAAATGAAGAACAGAAACAGCTTACTGATATTGAAAATCCTACATAATATAAGGTGGTTCTGCTTAAGAAAATTAGTGTCAAGGTTTTCATATTTATACAACAGTATTGCTTTTTTATAAGCACAGATTGTTCAAGCAGATAACTCATGAAAAAAAAAGAAGAAAAATAATACGTGGTGCAGTCACATTTTTTCATTTTCAGTAATCAATAATATTAAAGTATAATAAATCCTGGAGGTTTTGGAAGTTATTTCAGAGATTCTAAGGGGAATAGTAAGACAAAAGCAGAATTATTGAAATTTGTGTTTGTTCTTATTGTACAATTAACCCTGTAAGCAAATCTCAACTGTGAAAAATTTGTATGTAAATATGACTATGATAATTAGATAGAAAGTGTCTGTGATTTATTAAATGATATTTGGGTCAGATAGTTTGCCTTTTATATTAGTATCCTCCCATGTCTGATAATCTGACCTCCTATCGGATATCAGTAACATCTGCTGCTTCTAGTTACAGAGCAGCTCATGACAGCTGTGTGATACTGCCCTAGAATTCATGCCAGAACAGTCCCCTTTGAATATCAGCAGACCACCTGGGTACCCAGCTGCAGTGTGTGGCATCTTCTGCTCTTTTACAGATGCCAGCAATATATAAAAAGCACTTGAGTGGAGAAGAAAACTTGGTAGCTCAGAGAAAGTTATCCTGCAGTTATCCAGTTTATCTATAAATGACCACCCCTTCTGATTATAGTTTTAGAATGTCAGTGTAACTGAAACTTCTGTATAACTTGTAAAGTGATCAAGTGCTCTCCAAATGTAACGCATTGTGATAAATCTGAAGACAAGGACAGACTCTCTATTCTCAAGCATTTTCTCAAAGGACTTGGCTGGCATCTATTTAGCAAATATATGCTAGTCATTGACTTTGTGTCAAGTACCATGCTGGGCTCTAGGGCATAGAGAAAGATGAATAATAATACATGGCTCTCTAGTAGCTCAGAGGCCAGTCTAGTTGTGAACATCAGAACTGGCCATATTAAAGTCTAGTCATCAGTTTGCATTTGACAGTAGAAGAGCAGTCTCTCATGCCTACAGGAAATGAACTGTTTTAAGAGGTTCTCACCCTGACATCCTTTCATGAACAGGATGCACTTTTCTTGGATTTTAATCAGGTAGAGACATTTTGTTTCATTTCAAGAACCTGAGACATATTTATAAAAAAGTATACATTTTTGCATCAGATAAATATTTTCTCTAGGTGGAATATATAATATTCTAATGCTATCAATAGAAAACAATAATTTCCTTCCAAAAATCATCTTATAGGAACCCTTTGTTGTTGTTGTTGTTGCTGTAAAGTGTTTGGCGAAACCAATGTGAAACATAAAAATATCCAGATTAATGTCACACCAAGTGCCATTAAAAATACCCAAGTAATACTCATTCCCAAGGGAAGTAATACTCTCTTTTTAAGAGGTTTTGGTTTAAAAAATAAATTGGTACTAGTCAGTGAAGGTTACATTACACTTTAGAAGAGTAAAGAAATAACCATTAAAAAGCAACATTTAGCTCACATCATAATGATAAAAAAGGAGAGTTGAGTACAAAATTTATTTCTCCTGATATGATGCTTAAAGCACAGTAAAGATAATTTTGTTATCGCTATTTCACTAGAATTGCAAGATATTTAACTGTTGTTCCATAGAGAACATCAATGTTTCAACTGCTTGCTGAAGAAACTCTGATTAATCCAAAATTTTCTTTACTCTTATAAAGTCCTGATATAAGTTTTACCTTCTCTGTAGATAATCTTTTGTCTTCCAGTTTTCTTGAGATCAAGAATAGCTCATCTGATTTACTACTCATTTTCACCTAGAAATGTCTCAAATAGCCTTAGTTTATTTTTTCCGACTTTGGAAAGCGAGTCAACCCTGCTTTCTATAACTAACCCCTGTCCTTGGCCTCTTGAACTCAGAACAGAACTGTATACTTAGAGTCATGGGTTTGATGTTTAGCCCTGCCAATTTCTGGCCACATGGTGATTTATTTGAGGTTCAAAACCTTCAACAATAGAATAAAATGGTAATAATAACTTATCTATAGTCATCTGATAATGACACAGTAAAATAATGAGTGTGAAATTGCAAGTGTTACATAGATTTTTGAATTAATTTTATAATATCCTTTCAATACCTGTATGTATTTATCTCATCAATTATCCTTTCCTGTTTTTCAATATCACCTCATATTTCAAAACCTCCTTATCATTTTATATTTTATTCTGTACCCTATGATTAAGTAAAAGTATGGAAAATATAAAATAATTTCCATTGAACTTACTATGCTTTTTTTCTTCTGGCAAACTTCTTAAAAAGTTTCTTTCCCTCTTCATATTGTCACAATCCAATTATCTTAACATCTTACATTCCAGTGTCTTGAATCTATCATCTGAAACTGCATATGAAGTTTTTTATGAGCTTACATTATTCTTACTTTCTTACTTCTCTGCAGCATTTGACACTGTTGACAATCACCATAACTTTCTAAGTTTTTGTGACACTATATTTGTTCTTGTCTGACAGTTTTGACTTAGCATTCTCTTTTCTTCTTTTTTCCACCCCTAAATGTAGGTGCTACCTAAGGACATGCCTTGCTCTTTTGCTTTCCCTGTTTTCTTTCTTGGCAAACTCATCTGTTCTCATACACCCCTTTAATTATAAATTCAGTAACGCTAACTCCCAAATCTGTCATCTTCCCTATACTTTGCCTCAACTCTGCAACACATTTCCAACTTCTTCAGGTACATTTTTAACTTTCCATGACCTTAAAGAGTCAAGAGTTTCCCTTCTGTTCCCTACATATGAAAGCAGAGCTTGCATTCCTGGATCTTCTTTTTCAGGGCCAAAAAAATGATCAAGGAGCACTCGTCTTTTAGGTAGGTCTAATTAGTATTTTCTTTTAAATTTTAAAGAAGTGTAGTACAATTCAGGATGAGGTATACAAGTATAATTACTATTAAAATACACCTTTACAGAATTAATGTGAAATACCATACCCATAAACAATTTATTATACATTCTTACCTTAATTTAGAAATTCCAGAAGTTATGATGATATCTCAAATCCAAACAGCTTTGGTTGGTCAATTAAAAATATAGAATGTAAAGTTGGCTGGCTAATGAAAATACAGAATTTAAAAAATATAAATATAAAATTTGTTTGATCAAGTAAAATAGAGAAAAAATATAGGACAGGGGTTGCATTTCATTAAGCTATGAATAAATAAGTGGAAAATGTAGTCAAAACTTTGATAATGGAGTAGGCCATACAGAGATATATTATAGTGTGCAGGCATATCATAGTGGAAGTAAAAATACATAAAATTTTTCATTTTAATTTTGGTATATTGCTGTGTAAACTAGAAGTTAGATTGGTAATTGTAAAATATTTTTAGAATTTTTAATACATAAAGTTTGAATTTGAATTATTTCAGGCATTGTAAAAATTATTTATTTGGATATAATTCTCAAGGGTAATTTTAAAAATCTATTGGAAATCTCCACACTGTTTTCCACAAAGGTTGTACTAGTTGAAAGGGATTGGCAGTAGTTGGTCAGTCAGGGGTGGGAGCAATTGGGGGGTCACATAACACTAATAGGGTACCTGATCTCAAACCATGTGAAGTGAGGACCAATGGGAAGCCCAAACTTCACCTGCACGATGACCACTTATGTATCCAACACTGAATTGTACCCCACATCTTTTTTTTTTTTTTTGAGTTGGAGTCTCACTCTGTCACCCAGACTGGAGTGCAGTGGCTGCTCCCGGCCACTGCAGCCTCGACCTGCTGGGCTCTGGCGATCCTTCCACCTCAGCCTTCCAAGTAGCTGGAACTACAGGTGCACGCTACCACACCCGGCTAATTTTTGATTTATTGTAGAGATGAGATCTCACCAACTTACCCAGGGGGGTCTCGAACCCACAGGCTCAGGCAATCCACTCACCTGAGCCTCCCAAGGTGTGGGATTACAGGCTGAGCCACAAAGCCCGGCTTGTACTCCACATCTTTAAAATAAATGATAGGTAGATAGATTTAAAAACATCTATTGGAAGTCTACAACTAGCTTTTCAATGATATTTAATTCCTCAGTTTTATTGGTACTTACTCAGTTTTTGAACAGTTGGATCAAAGTCTGCCCTCAACATTATTTCACATCCTCAAAGAGTCCTTCCTAGTATCTAGAATCTGTTATTACTGAAATTGTTCAGGCTTATTTAAATAAATCTCATAATTGGTTTCCTTTTTTAACTACATTTCTGGTTGACTAGAACAACAGTGAAACGATTGGTAGTCATGTACTTAAGATAGACATCACTAAGTGTGACAGTATAATCATAGCTTAAGATGTTGCACATTTATTGCTGTAGTTACCATAGAGATTTAAATTTGGCTCTTTAATAAAAAGTACATGGATTCAATTTTGAATGCATTAATTTTGGCTAGCAAGGTGCAGTAGGTTTTCTAACTTAATGCACATATATAGAAACAACAGTTTAGGAATTTTGTCCTAGAAAACTTTAAGGAATTGAAGAGAGGTATACAGAAAATGATAGGTTCAATTTCTTGAGTTTTTAATGGACACCATTTAAATTCTAGTTCTAAAAATGCATATGTAATACTTAGTGAGGCTCATTCACATAATTTTCAAGAAGGAAAAAAAAGGTGGAGAATCAGATATTTTAATCCAAGGTATGACTCAAAGCACATAGTAGGACCACAGGAATATAGACTGTAAACTGATAGTTTGTAGATTCCTAGACCTTGTTTTTCTGCTTCTTTCTGTAAGACTAGATTTAAAATTTTAATTGATGAATTCTTTCTTGTATGTCCTAGACCACAGCAATCTTTTCCTTCTTTGAATTTAGTGTATTGTATGTCTGCACGTTCAAATGACACCTAGAACATATTGTATCATGAGTTTATGCTATCTTGCATAGCCTCACACTGAGTGAAATCAAGAGCCACACCTTATGAATATGCTATCCACAGTGTCTAGTGCAAGTTTAGGTATGTATGTAACTATTTATATTGAGTGATAGGTAAAATGAGAGTATACTCGTAACTGGTTGCTACTTCAGAGGTGAGCTACAAATGTTACAAAAAATACTCAAGATAAAATCCAAATTAATAGGGGGGAAAATCTTCATATATGTATATATATACTATAATATATATATATATACTTTTTTTGCTTGTTTGTTTTTTGAGTTGGAATCTCACTCTGTTGCCCAGACTGGAATGCAGTGGCCGCTTTCGGCCACTGCAGCCTCGACCTGCTGGGCTCTGGCGATCCTTCCGCCTCAGCCTTCCTAGGAGCTGGAACTACAGGCGTGCACTACCATGCCCAGCGAATTTTTGATTTATTATGGAGATGAGGTCTCACCAAGTTGCCCAGGTGGGTCTCGAACCCGCAGGCTCAGGCAATCCATTCACCTTGGCCTCCCAAAGTGCAGGATTACAGGCTGAGTCATCGAGCCTGGCCTGTATATACTTTTTTAAAGATGTGGGGTACAATTCAGGATTAGATACATAAGTGGTCATCATATAAGTGAGGTTTGGGCATATATTTAATCTATGCTGGAATCCATTTTGACAATATGTATGAAGGGATTCTATAAAGTATTATTTAAATGTAAAGTCTCATCAAAATGTAAACTCCTAGAAAGCATGTCCTGACCTGTTAATTCATCTGTACATCTCTTGTACCTAGCACAGTTCAGTCAAGCATTGGTTAATAACCAGGATACATTTTGAGAAATGTAATGTTAGGTGATTTCATCATTATGCAAACATGAGAGACTATGCTTACGCAAACCTAGATGGTACAGTCTACTACACACCTAGGCTATATTGGTATTGCTTAATGCTCTTAGGTTACAAACACGTACAGCATGTAACTGTACTGAATACTACAGGGAAGTATAACACAGTGGTAGGTATGCGTGTTCCTAAACATAGCTAAACATCCAAAAAGAAAGGTAAAGTAAAAATACAATACTATAATCTCATGGAAACACTGTTGTAAATGTGGTCTGTTGTTGACCAAAATGTCATCATGAAGTACAAGACTGTACTTGGTAAATATAAGTACTCATCAACTGCTTGCTGAATAAATCAATCAAGATATTATTCTGAGAGGATGGGTTATTTCTTAACCCCTCCAACTCTAATATATTTGTGATCCTGTGAGCTTGAAACAGGAGAATTCAGAGCATTTCCTAGCTGTATAAGGCTTTTTGCATTTACTATGTTGAATGTTGCCCTTGTGA
This sequence comes from Carlito syrichta, assembly GCF_000164805.1. NCBI lineage: Eukaryota > Metazoa > Chordata > Mammalia > Primates > Tarsiidae > Carlito > Carlito syrichta. The sequence continues at coordinate 114,696 of NW_007247089.1, forward strand.
ATCCTTGCATGGCTAGATTCTTCCTGTAATTTTGTTCTCAGCACAAACGTCCACTTAGAGGGTTTCTCTGACTGCTCTAGGTAATGCAGTTTTCTGTCCTGTCTCTGTCATTCACAAAACTTTACCTAATTTTATTTTCTTCTAGGCAGTTGCCTTTATCTAAATTTAACAGACTAATATTCCTGTTTATTCGTATATTGTATATAGTTTCTCTCTAGCAAAAGCTCCATGAGACCAAGGACTGTGTATGACCAACCATTGGAACATATTTAAAATTAATGGGTATATTCCCTGAATTAAGCTTATTTACAAATTTCATTTGTTTAATGGCGGGTTTATCTTATTAACTAAATTCAATCTATATAAATGGTTTTAAAAAATTTTTAAACTAGAAATATTTTTACAAGTTATTTACTTTAAAATTCTCTTTCCATATAATAAAATGGAAACTTAATTTGTAAAATAAATAGCTCAAAGTCAATTCATGGCAGCACATATTTAGATTTAAAAATAAACATTTAAATTGAACATTTCATTATCAGGATATTTCAGGGACACTTCATATGTAAATCACTAGAATAATTGCCTTAATTTTCAGCACCATTTTGTTTGATTAAGCATGGGAGGCTTAGTAAAATTTGGCCTTAAGAGAATATCAAAAGAATATCAAACATTTCTGTGTAATAATTCTAAGCACATTAGCATTCTTCATATAGCTTTTTTTACTGTCATAAATTCAAATAACTAAATTGAAGTCCTTTATGCTTGAGATCAGAAGGATCATAAAGAATTTTAAGGGTAACATGCATGAGGGATATCTGTGCACATGAGAAGAGAAGGGTCAGAATGCCACAGAACTGAAATATGCTTCTCAAAGTTGACATTTTGAAACTTGTCTCTAAGGAGATTGTTGGTTTCTTAATGTACTGAACTCACTAAACAGCCAGGTATACCTGGCTTATTGCTATATACATGAACATTCTGCTTAGTATGTGTGAAATATTCCTGAATTTGTTAAATAACAATATTTTCAAACTTTTTAAAATCATAGTTCAATACTGAAAAGTTTATTTCACTTTTGTGTACTTTTGTCTTCAGCCAATGGTATAACCCCAGAAGACAGAACAAAAACTTTTTCAATGGGACTGATTTTCCAACAAAACTTACTTCCAAAGTATGTTTCTGAATAAACCCTGTAAAAATGTAATTCACCTCTGCTTTATATATTAATATAAATGAGAAGCATATTTTATACATTATTATCTTTATGTAACTTTGATTCCACTTAGTTCTCTTTTTATGCATTTAATTCCTGTCCATCATTCAGGGTTTCATAATTTCAAGATTCTCTTTACTTTCCTAGTTTGAATTCCTTCAGTATCTGCTAAATATTGATCATCATTTATTTTCAAGAAACACTTAATTAGGTAATCTTTTTTATCCATGTATTATTGTCACATTATATCTTTTACAATAACTACCACTAGAAATAGACATTCTAGGTCTTCATGAATTTAGTTACACGCTCACATAGACTCACATACATGCAAATTTAGACAGATATGGGCAGATGAATAGAATAAAAACAGATAGATTTAATTTAGAATTTGTTAGCCATTAAGTATTTTTTAATGTTAAATAGTATATGCCTACAATTCTCCAGAGAAACATGCATATAATAAGTTTTGTGAGGTAATGAAAAAGAAACAGTGAGTATTATTATTGCAAGAGGTCTAGGTTTACTATACATAATCAATTCCCTCACATCTGTGGCACTGTATGCGGAAAATGCCTTTATTATTATTCTCTAAATAGTTAACTTCTACCCATCTTCTATATCTTCATGCTACTGCCTAACAAAGCTCATATTTTACCCCTCCAGAATTTTTAGTTTGTTTAGTAACAAGACAGCTGTTACAAGCTGGCACAGTGATTGCATTGCAGCCAGTAATTGTCAATTATTTATGGGTTAAGCAGATAACAAATAGCATAACCAAAAATAACTAGACAAATTGTATCATGATTACTTTTTAATCTCTTTACAAAGTTGTATCCAAGTAATACTTTTTTCTAATAACATCTCTCAGAAGCAACTCTGTGAACCAAACCTGTGAAGAAATGTAATGTATCTGAACAGGAAAATGGTTAATATCATAGTTTTCATTACTAGTCACTAATGTTACTGTCTATATGCTTGCATCTTTAATATGTGAGTTCTATTTTTATTAAAAAGACTACTTAGATAATTCAAATATGAATTGACCAATGGTTAAGCTAGATTGCATTTATACAAGTTATATTTGGGAGAAAGTTCCTAAATGATACTTTCTGATCAAAATCATATTATATCTTCAAGATATAATCCTTTATGAGATCATATCATTGGAAAATAATGAAATTGGTCATCTTCTCTTAGAGCATCCCAGACAACCACTATCCATTTAAGAGTATTACTGAATATGTTAAAACATCGTCTAAAACGTTGACTACTTTGTATCTAATGGGCAGTGCTATTTTAGAATCTAGTTTCTTTCATCAGAAGAAAACATTCAATATAGTGTTTGTTTGCTTTTCACTTTAGCTGTCAGGAATCTTTGAATGAAGTTAATACTTAGTGTTACTAGCTCATCCCATTTTCCTGTTATTCTATTTCTCTTGACCTTAACTTTTGTCTTTATTCTCAATTTCTATCCTTTGTATTATTTTATGCTAATAGTTTTCATGCTAATAATTTCTTAGGAAGATTTAGAAATAGCAAAAAAAATAAATAAATATGTGGTTATGCTTTTAAGTAAATTTTGATTGGTACTGACCATCCCCAAAGTATTGTTCAAGCAATTATTTTAAGAAATAAATGAATGTAAAAGAGAATCAGAAATTAACAACCAGTTTTAGTTTATCTAAATACCCTGTCTTATATTTCTAAGAATATAGTAATGTCTCCAAGCAGAATGATTACAAAATGAAGCATCATATCAAGGTTATCCAATATAAGTGTATTATCATATTGCAGTTTTGTGAGCCAAAAATTTTTAATAAATAAGTAGTGATCAAAATTACCAAGTCTTAGGCTATTATAATTTTTTTTTTCATTAATCAGTATTTTTTATTATGGTTTTGTGGGGTACAGTTAAGGGTAGGTGTACAATGACGTTTCATTCAGGCACCCTGTAGATAAGAAGTGTTTTCCCATCCCCCGACAGATATTTGCTACTGTTAATCCCATCCCCCTCCCCCCCATAGTTTCCCAGTACCATCCGTCATTTTCTCATAGTATTGCATTGGATGTTCAAGGTCCATTATATGAGTGAGAACATGTGATATTCGGATTTTTGTTTTTGTGAGAGGTCACTCAGTATTATAGACTCTAGTTCCATCCAGGTTGTAGCGAAATTCATGATTTTGTTCTTTTTTATGGCTGCGTAGTATTCCATCGTGTATATGTACCACATTTTTTTAATCCAGTCCTCTTTTGATGGACAGCATGGTTGTTTCCAGGTTCTTGCTATTGTGAACAATGCTGCGATAAACATACGTGTGCAGGTATCTTTTTGATAGAGTGATTTGTGTTCTTCAGGGTATATTCCCAGTAGGGGGATTGCAGGGTCATACGGAAGGTCGATTTTTAGAGCTTTTAGGAATCGCCACACTGCTTTCCACAGAGGTTGCACTAGTTTACACTCCCACCAACAGTGTAGAAGTGTTCCCTTTTCACCACACCCTCTCCAGCAGCTGTTATTTTTTGAGTTGTTGATAATTGCCATTCTGACTGGAGTTAGGTGGTATCTCAGTGTGGTTTTGATTTGCATCTCCCTGATGATTAGTGAGGTTGAGCATTTCTTCATGTGTTTGTTGGCTGCTCGAATGTCTTCTTTTGTGAAATGTCTGTTCATGTCTTTTGCCCATTTTATAATGGGGTTGTTTGTTTTCTTCTTTTCAGTACGTTTCAGTTCCTTGTAGATCCAGGATGTTAAGCCTTTGCCAGACCTAGAGTTGGCAAATACTTTTTCCCAGTCTGTAGGCTGTCTTCCTGCTCTCTTGATGGTTTCTTTGGCTTTGCAGAAGCTTGTCAGTTTAATAAGGTCCCATTTGTCTATCTTCTCTCTTAAGTCCTGTGGGTTTCGGGTTTTGTACAGGAATTGGATGCCAGTTCCGATTTCCATGAGAGTATTTCCTTCCTTTTCTAAGGTTCTTATGGTTTGAGGTTTTACATTTAGGTCTCTGATCCATTTGGAGTTAACCTTTGTGCATGGGGATAGATAGGGGTCCTGTTTCAATCTTCTGCATGTGGTCAGCCAATTTTCCCAGCACCATTTACTGAATAGGTTCTCCTCTCCCCATTGGTAGGTGGTGGGGGCTTTGTCGAAGATGAGTATTATAATTTTAAGAGCAATATATGTTCTGCTAATGTTTGCTAATGTTCTTCTAAAGTTTTATTAATGTCTAATGTACCTATTGTTCATTTGTTTTTTTCTAAAGGAGCATATGAAGTCAGTTATTTGTAGTAGTCAATACGCAAAATAGAATCCTGACACATTTGTTTTGGATAAATAGAATCCTATTAGAAACCATAATTCAATATTATTCTATGACACCTTTTTGCCCAATGATTTAAAAAATATATAATAGATATGACAGTCTTTGGAAGTGTCTCATTACCCTTTAACTAGAAATATCTTATTCAGTGATTTAATTAAGCAAGCCATTCTTTGAATAAAGAGATGCATTTAAACAATGGTTCAAGGTAGAGTTGTGGCCCAGATGACAGAAAAAAATAATACTAATTCCAAACTCAAAGCTAAAAATGCAGGCTAATTGCAACATGTTTAAGGTTTAGCCTGCTTCAAATAGATAACCAGAGAAGCATCTGTAGGACCGAATCACTTATACTGACTTATATTCTTTGTAAAGGCTATACATGCACATGATCTCAGCTTATGCTCTTTTAGGCTTTTTAAAAAAGAGGCTAATGAATCTCTATATTAACCATAAGAAAGTGGTTTATCATATTTATAGAAAAGTATTCCACAAAACCATCTCCAACAAAATTATAGATAATAAATGAAATTAAAGTTCAATTATCTAAATATTTCTATATAGCTTGTTTTCTATGACTTGTCAAATAAAACAAAAATAGTAAAGTTTTATACATTAACTGAGAATTCATTTTCATAGGATTTGCATAAAGGCAAATAATTCTAACGGAAATAAATTACCTAGACTTGTTTAGCAGCTGGATTTCAGTCTAAAAATTATTATAACTGACATTTTCACATGTCAATATTTGAATTATGTAGACATTTCTTAAGAATCCTTACTTTCTTTTAATATTTTAAACAATCTGGATACTACAATCTTCAAAAGGTCAACACATTTCTTTACCTCATTTACCATACTATTCTGTTCAATTGGAACTTCTGCCTTTCGTTTTTCTAGTATTTATCATATCAGCTCTCATTTCTATTCCATTTCATTGCTTGTGCATTTGGAAACAAATGGATTTCAAATGAGAAGACATTTCACTTGGTTCTATTCTTCAGGTAAATATACTGTTTCTTATTGTGATAGCCAAGGAAAAAGAATATTGAGGCATTTAAAATAAATCCCATCTTGTTAACTAAAATATTATTTATTGATTAAAAAGAGCTCATTTTAAGGGTAATGAAAATAAAAATTTATATTTTCATAGTACTTCAAAGTTTATAAACAGCTTTGATAATTATTATCTCATTTAATAAACACAGTTGTCCTAGAAGTAGATTGTTACATTAACCTGCTGGGCTCCGGCAGTATTTTAAAATAACTGGGCCAAGATATATTGAGAATATGACAAGTACAGAGGTTCACTGTTGACTAAATACCTTGACATACATTTTTCCTTTATTTGTTTCTCTTTGAAACATCTCTCTCTCTCTCTCTCTCTGTTTAATAATTAACATACAGTGAACTACATATATCTAAATTGTACCACTTGGTAAGCTTTACCATGTATGAAACTTGTGAGGCCATCATCACATTTAAGATAATGAATATATTCATTACACTTGAACATTTTTATGTGCACCTTTGTAATTCCTTCCTCTAATTTTCCTCTCCCATCCCAATCCCCTTGTCCCTGGACAAGTAGTTGGCATTTGCTAAAATTTTATGTAAATAGAGTCATATAATACACAATTTTTTTTCCTGGCTTGTTTCATTCAGCATGATTATTTCAAGATTCACCACAACTGTAGGGTGTATTAATAGTTTGTGCGTTTTGTGGGTAGTAGTCCTTGTGGGAATAAACCATAGTTTATCCATTCACCTGTTAATGGACATTTAGATTGTTTCAGATTGTTTGGCGTATTACAAATTAAGGTGCTGTGAATATTAGCACACAACTCTTTGTATGGACATATGTTTTCCTTTCCCCTGGGTAAATACACAGGAGTTGTTTAAAAATTTGTAAAACTGTTTTGTAATTTAGAGTACCAACATTTTCACCAGCATTGTATATCCATTTCTCCCAGATTGTCACCAACATGGTCACTCTTTTAAATTTTGCCCTTTTTTATAGACATGTCGTTTTTATCTTGTTTCTAAATTTCCTTTATCCAATAACTGCCTACATAAAATTTACTCATGTACTTATATCCTATCTGTACATCTTTTCTAGTGAAGTGTTTGTTCAAATTGTTTGGTCATTTTTATTGAGTTGATTGTTTCCTTATTACAGAGATTTAAGAGTTTTTCTTTTTTTCTGGATATGACCATTCTCAGATATACTATTTGCTATTATTTGTGAATATTTTCTTTCTGTCAGTTCCTTGTCTTTTCATTCTCTTAACAGTGTCTTTGTAAAGCAAAAGTTTTTAATTTTGATGACTGTCTTTTCATTATCTTAACAGTGGCTTTGGAAAGCAAAAATTTTTAAGTTTGATGATATCTAATTTATGGACTTGTTCATTTATGGCTTATATTTTTGGTGCCATATCTGATAAATATTTGCCTAATCAATGGTCACAACAGTTTTCGCCTACATTTCTTTTGTGATTTCATATTTTGAATTAGTACTTTTTATGGTGTGAGGTATGGATTGAAATTGTTTTTTATTCTCACACAAATATTCAGTTGTTCAAATACTATTTATTGAAAACACTACTTTTTATCCACTGAACAACCTTTACATATTTGTTGGAAATCAGCAGTCCATATATGTATAGGTTTATTTCTTTATTTTCAGCTTTTCTCCTTTGTTTTTTATGCAACTACCACACAGTCTTGATTACTATAACTTTATAATAAACATTGCAATCATATTTTGTTAATTCTTTAACTTTTTATTTATAAAAGAAAGTCCTTTGTATTTCTAAATTAATTTTAGAATCAGTTTATCAATTTCTACCAAGGAAAAAAAAAGTCCCATGAGGTTTTGCTTAGTATTGTATTAAATCTACATTGATATGAAGGAAAATTTTTATTTTTATTTTTATTTTTTTGAGTCGGAGTCTCACTCTGTCGCCTAGACTGGAGTGCAGTGGTATGTTCCCGGCCACCGCAGCCTCGACCTGCTGGGCTCCGGCTGTCTTTCCGCCTCAGCCTTCCAGGTAGCTGGAACTACAGTCGCACGCTACCACGTCTGGCTAATTTTTGATTTATTGTAGAGATGAGGTCTCGCCAAGTCGCCCAGGCGGGTCTCAAACCCTCCGGCTCAGGCAATTCACTCATCTTGGCCTTCCAAAGCGCGGGGTTACAGGCTGAGCCACCAAGCCCGGCCTAAAATTTTTATCTTAATATCATATTAAGTCTATCAACTAATAAATATACCTCTCCATTTACTTGGGGTCCCTTTAAATTCTCTTAGTAATATGTTGTAGTTTTCAGCATAGAAGTCCTGCATATCTATTGTCAGATTTATCACTTTTTCATAGTTTTATGTTTTTTTAAATAATTTTTATTTTACTTTTGTGCTGTTTGCTACTAGCATACATAAATACAATGGACTTTTGTACATTGTTCTTGTATCCTACAACCTTGGCAAGATAATTTAATTGTTTTGTTTTAGTAGTAGTTTTGTAGATTTAACTGGATTTCCTAGACAATCTTTTTATCTGAAATGATAGTCTTACTTTTTCCTTCCCAGTATGAATGGCTTTAATTTCTTGTTCTTACCTTATTGCACTGCCTAACGCTTCCTCTAGAATATTGAGTAGAATTAGTAAGATCCAAAATATTTATCTTCTTCTGATTTTAGAGGGAAAACATTCAGTCTTTTAACATTACATATGCATAGGCATTTTCATTCAAGCCCTTTATCAGATTGAGGAGTTGTCTTCTAAAATCAGTTTCACCAGGGATTTTTAAATTTTTTAAAAAATTCAGGAGTAAGTAAACCCTTAGTTTTAATCACATAGCTTTCTTGAGTCTATTTAAGTGAGCAAACAACTCTTCTTTTTTAGTTTCTTAACATGGTGAATTATATTGATTGAATTTTGAATGCTAAATCATCCTTGCTGTCCTGCAGTGAACTCCACTTAGTAAGATATATTATTTATTTTACATATTGAGATACCTGACTCACTAAAATGTTTTAGATTTTTTGCATCTATGTTCACCAGAAATATTGATTTGTAGTTTTCTATTCTGGTAACATCTTTGTCAGTTTTGGTATCTGAGTAATACTGGTCTCATAGAATGGGTTGAAACATACTATCTCTTTTTTAATTTTTGGAAGAATTTATATAAAACTTTTCTATTTCTATCCAAAGTGTTTTGTAGAAGTCACCAATGAAGTCATCTGGTCATGGAGTTTCCTCTGTGAAAGGTATTTTTTAAGCTACACATTTCATTTCTTTAGAAGATATAGGACTATTTGGTTAATCTATTTCTGTGAGCTTTCATAATTTGTATCTTTTAATGAAATTGTCCATTTTATCTAATTGTCAAGTTTATTGGCATAATGCTGATTGTAACGTTCCATTATAATTTTTTAAATATCTGTAGACTCCATAGCAATGTCACTTTCTCATTACTAACATTGGTAATTTGTGTCATCCCTATATTTTTCCCAAGTCTGACTAAAATATATATTCATTTTGTTGATCATCTCAAGAAAATATATTTGGTTTCACTGCTTTTCTCTAAAGTTTTCCCATTTTATGTTTCATTCATTTCTGCTTTCATCTTTATTATTTCTTTTATCTTAGATACTTTGGTGTTATTCTTTCTTTTTTTTTTTCTAAAGGTGGAAGCTGAGGTCATTGATTTTAGATATTTCCTGTTTTTTTTTCTTTTCTAATATAGATGTTTACTACTTTAATGACATAATAAAATTTGATATGCTATGTTTTTATTTTCATTCAGTTCAAAATAGTATTAACTTCACTTATAACTTCTTTGATTCATGGGACTTTTAGACGTATGTTATATAATTTCCCCCAATATACCTTACTCCATGCCCCACAAATCAATCTGTCTGGAAGATACAGATACTATTGATTTTTCTGAGTGATCACTGGATTAGAATGAGAATTCTAATCCTTTCTGACAGTTCTTTCCTCAAACTTGGATTGTTTCCTCATACATATGTCAGAACTCAGCTGAACACTCGAACAGGAACCTCTTTATATATCCTGAGTTCTCTGTTCATTATTCCTGTACTCTGTTCACAAAACTCTAGGGTCCTTGGTCTCCCCAGACACTCAGATTGATCTCCTCAACAAATGGAGTCTGTAAGGATTTCTTTGTTTCTCCTTCCGTCACTGAGACCTAGAAATTTGCTCAAGGCAGTAAATTGAGGCAATTACCAGGCTTTTTTTGTTTGTTTCCCATATCTCAGGGACCATTGGCTTTTATAACCTGCTATTCAGTGTCCTGAAAGTGTTATTTTATGTATTTGTGTCCATTTGGTATTGATTCAGGTATGTGATGGAGAAGAAAGGTAAATTAGTACCTGTTATTACAAGTCTAGGTGATAGTTAACTCAACAACTATTTTATTCAAAAACTGACTTAACAATAGTTTTAACTCAACAGTAGTTTTATTAACCCAACAATAGCTTATTCAAACTGGTTTTAGTGTAGGAAAAATATTTCCTACCCTAGATTCTTAGATGTCAGTAATTATGTCAAAGGATGTTGAAGCAGAATAAAAAGAGGTTTCTTTCTTTTTTTTCTTTTTTTCATGTAATCTCTTTTCTGGGCAAGGGAGCTTTAGAAACACATTTTGGCTAACAGTGCCATTATACTTGAACTTTATACACATATGGCATATTCTGGTTTTAACGGACTTTTCATGTTGTCTCATTTGATTAACCATGCTCAAAGTCAGAGTATTAGGGACAAAGTTGTTTTTAGGTGATGCTCAGGATTGCCATGACTTGTTCAGTTGTATAGTTTATAATCACCCTACAACAGCTGCCATTTATGACACACTTTGTGTGTGTTAAGTGGAGTATTCACCTCTGTATACATAATCTCACTGAATCTTTCACCAAAACATATCAACAATGTGCTACAATCTTTTCCATTTTAGAGAGAAACAAACTAAGTCTTAGAAGACATGCATTCTTATTCAAACTTACACAGACAGTGAATTCCAGAGTCAGATTTTGAACCCAGGCTGCCGCACTCTTGGGAACACTGCTCCTTGTGCTATTGTTTATGAAAGACTTTTGCAGGTGATGTTTGTTGGGTGACACTTGCCCTGAGAACAGGGTTATTATTTTTAAAATAGACTGTAATTTTTGATAGTAATTAATAAATTAGTTGGTTCCTTTTATCATCAACTGTTTTGTATAAGTATTCATTTTATAGTTCTTCCTTTTTATAATTTTAACCCTTCCCATCCTCCAATATCGAACATTTCATATCATCTTATTTTTATTTTTTCTCTTTCACACTGATCACTAATATATGGATACATCTTATTTATCTTGTTTATTGTCTGTCTTCTTCTCTAAACTAAGAGTTCTATGAGAACACAGAGTTCTCTCTGTTTTGCTCACTAGCATATTTCCAGCTCCTATTGAACTCAATGTATATTGGTTAAGTCAGCTAACATTTATATTTAGAATGTGTTCTTGGATTTGTTATTTTAAAGATTGTTGTGTAATGGAGTGGGGAGAAATATTTGGAACTAACCTTTCAGTAGCATTAAAATCTACCTGTAGATATTTTCATTCACTGCTATTCGATGCATATTATCTGCCATAAGAGGCTATATCCTATAAGAAAAAGATAACAGATGGGAGAACCATGTTAGAATTATGGAGAAAAACTGTATTTGCAAGTTAGATTCTCCCTTTCTAATGATGATAGACTGTTAGGTCTTGAATGTTATGGAGAGCTGAACCTTAATGAGGAGGTGGTAATGCAGTCCTTAGTAGCATAGTTATTGTTCTCAGGGTGCTGAGGTTCAACTCAGCTATGCCATTTACTGACTACTATAAATGTTAGAAGTCACTATTATTATTAAGAATATTTGTCCTGGTACATCAAGGCATTTTTCAACCCCTTGAAACTATATTAAATCTTTTGTGTTTAAGAGGCTGAAACATCTCTTAGAATGTCTATAGCTTTCATAAAAATTTCACATTTTTAAATACACTTCTCTCAGCATCAACTATTTATTATAAATAAATCTTTGCAACGTATTCCTTTGGTTTGGCCAGTTAGAATCTTAACATTTTGGAAGTCCTATATATGAGGGGGGACCCTAACAAAAACCTGGAATTATCTTTTGGAGGACAACCCCTTGTAGTACAGGCTTCCCCCCCTAGGAACCCATCAGCATCAGTGTACCAGCTAGAATTGTTGTGTGAGGCTGTGTTTGGCTTCAGTGAATTTTTTTGGAGATTCTTTTAATGCTTTTGTCCATTTCATGATTTATGAGCTCAACTGCTTACACTGTACTTAATGTTCAGCAGTTTTTGACTAAAAATGGCATTACCCCAGTGCCCCACCCTCCCTATTCACCTGATTTCACTCTGAGTGACTTTTTCTGTTTCCCAGGATGAAAAAAAATCCTCAAAGGGAAATGCTTTGCCCATGAAGAGGTGAAACAACAAAACAGCAAAAGCACTAAAAGGCATCAAAATTGACCAGTTCAAAAACTGTTTTGAGCAGTGGAAAATGTGTCTCGATAGCTTATTGCATCAAATGGAGAGTATTTTGAAGGTGACTGAAGTTTAAACATGTGAGAATACATACACAATTTTTAGCAAATAAGTTACAAGTTTATTGGGTCTCTGCTTGTATTGTATTTCTATCTTTTTACTTGCACTAGAAGCTATGTATACAACAGCTACTAAACCACAATAATTTCATTATTATTATAATCTTTTTTTCACAGTTGAGGTTAATTCATTTGCCTATACTTATATGATAGAGTAAAACCGAATACACAATTTATAAAATAGATTATCACATTTTCTTGTCAATAATACCTATGCATCTCTCTCATAGGAATATGGTTCTCTCTCTCTCTCTCTCCCCACCGTGTGTGTGTGTGTGTGTGTGTGTGTGTGTGTGTGTGTGTGTGTCTTTGAGGCAAGGTCTCAGTGGTTCAGGCTGGAGTGCAGTGGCATGATACTGGCTCACTTGATACTGCACATGATACTCACATGACACTGCAACTTTTATATCCTGGGCTTAAGCGATCCTCCCACCTCAGCCTCACAAGTAGCTAGGACTACAGGCACACACCAACACACCCAGCTAATTTTTACATTTTTTTGTAGACAAGGTCTCACTATGTTGTTCAGACTGGTCTTGAATTCCTGAGCTCAAGCAATTCTCCTGCCTTGACCTCCCAAGGTGCTGGGATTACAGGTGTAAGCCACTACACTTGGCCGGAATGTGGTTATTGAGTAAAGAAGCATCATGACCTTCATCTCTGAAGCCTCAGCACCTGGAAAGGGTAAATCACATACCACTTGCTCAATATATATTTGTTGTGTAATGATTGAGTCGGACATTAGATTCAATCTTTGGATAATAAATCCTCAATCTTTTGCAAATACAATGTTCTAGCATTTTCTCTTGCTCAATATCTTCCTCAGCTATGGTATAAACTATTAAGTAAACACAGTTCTGTCACAGAGAAGAAAGTAGACATAAATTAGAAATCTAATAAAAAAACCAAAGTACATATTTTATTTCTATTGAAAGTATATGGAAACTGAAGACAATGATACGTTTTAAAGCATTTGATATTGTTTTAAAATAGTAATTCATAATTACTTTCTTTCTTAATAATCCCAAACTGCCAATTACAGAAAATCTCCTATGTTAATTTTTAGGGATTTGGTCATTCTTTTTTTTTTAGTTGGAGTCTCACTCTGTCACTCAGACTGGAGTGTAGTGGCCGCTCCCGGCCACCTCAGCCTCAACCTGCTGGGCTCCGGCGATCCTTCTGCCTCAGCCTTCCAAGTAGCTGGAACTACAGGCATGTGCTACCACGCCTGGCTAATTTTTGATTTATTGTAGAGATGAGGTCTCACCAAGTTACCCAGGGGGTCTCGAACCCAGGGGGCAACCACTCACCTCAGCCTTCCAAAGCGTGGGTTTACAGGCTGAGCCACCAAGCCCGGCTGGATTTGATCATTCTTATGGTCCTTACCTGCATTTCTTGTACTCCCCCACTTCCTTATCTGCATCACTTATGATATTCTTAAGTCTTGTTTTTTTTTTTTTACATTTATACCTTTGTCACATTTTCTGATCCAGTCCTCCATGTTTATCATATTATTCCACTAAATTCTTTCCTAATATATCTTTCAATCAGTTAGATGAACAATATCCCTCCAATATGAGAGCTATGTAATGAAAGGATTGGGAGTCCACTGGCAGATAGCCAAGTTTAACAAGTATGGAGAAAAGAGGTGAAATAGAATTTTAGGGAAAAAAAAGAAAGACTAGGCAATAGTATGATAAGTCGTAATAGAATTGATATGTTGATACTCTTCCTATCCAATATAGCAGCCAATGCTGATTTATGAATGAGTAAATATTCCCATCATTGCATCTAAGGGTAAAATAAAATGTTTTTTAAGCTTTTGAATATACTGATTTTCTTTTTCTTTCTTTTGTTCTTTTATTCTTTGCATTTTTACAGGCAAAAGAATAGTATAACAAGGTTACTCTAGTGCTACTAAAATGATTTAGATTATCCAAGATCCACTATATTCTACATTATAAAAGTTAACTTAGTCTTAAATTTTAACATTTTTGTATATAACATCACACATACTTATATCATGTGAATTAAATAACTTTACTTTCTAAATGAGAAATTAAAAGGTATAACTATCGAACTTCATAGAAAAATATATATCTAAACTCTAATAATTTCATTGTACAAATATTTTGGGTGAAAAGTTGAATGTTTCAAATATTTTACATTAAATTCTAGAAATAAGAATCTATGCTGCTTAAAGAAAAAAAAAACTCTGTATATTAGTCCTTATCTACTTCTTAGCATAAAGGCACATACATGTCCATTAAAAAAATTTTTGATTATAGCAAAATATTAAAATTAAGTATATACTTTCTAATAACATATTCACAAAGCCTTATTTCTTAATTTTCATTTGCTTGGAAGGTTATTTATTACATGAATTTGTTTTATGCAAACTGATTCATCAAACAATATTGTCAATGGTAGTGAAAATAGTCATGCTACTTGCAGAGGTATCCAGAATTCCTTGACCACAGTTAATTCTTAAAGTTATTTGAGAATAACCGCAGGCAGTACTTGCAAATTCAAATCATATAAACACTTTCGAGTTTCACTTCAAAAACAAAAAGTGATTTTATAGAATAACACATTAACAGAAAAATAAAGCCCTTCTTTATTTCAATAGTTGAAAGCCCTAATGTACTGATATTGTGAATAAAATAATTATTTTTTAAAACAAAAAATACCTATAATTTCCCATTTAACAGTAAATATGGCATGCAGTAAGACTCTATCAAATCTTCTAAATATGTTTTAAAATGACCAACTGATCAGTAATTTTCATGACTTAACAACAAGGATTTGACAGTAAATTACTGGGTCTAGTAAGTGCATGCTACAGAATAGTATGTTCAGCGTCAAAAAATAAAATAAAATGCAATTACCCTAAAAGACATTTCAAGATTTTCTCCACCCCAGATATCCATTCCTGCATCGTAAGTTCCTATCTCTTCAAAGTAGTTTCTGTCAATAGAAAATAGGCCACCAGCCATAGTAGGGGTCCTAGTTGAAAAAAAACAAAAAGAAAAGAATATCTTTTGAAAACAATGTGTGGAGTTTAATGAAACTATAGCACATATTTTTGAAACATTTTAAATATAAAAAGAGTACTCAAAAATCTCAGACTGGAAACATAAAGTCAAGGTGTAAGAGGTTTTAAAATTAATAAATAGCACTTTATTTCATTTTTTTCTGTAAAACTCAATTTAGATTAGTCTATGTTTTTCTTACAGGTGATCCAAGAGATACATGGAAGGAACACTGGCCATTTAAGACTGGGGCTTCTATATTCCTTCTGAAAGCCTAGTGTAGAGAGGTTTCTGCCCTTTGTATTGTCCTTCAAGAAGTTAACTGGTCATGATACTATCAGCTGCAATATTTTATTACATAATTATCAATCATTTTAATGTAAACTCCAGGAACTTGTGGACATGGTCTCACTATGAAAAGATCCACAGTCCTATTTAAGCATAAGAAAAATGCTATAAAATGTTTCAGAAACTAAGTATCTAATAATAGTTACAAAAGCACTTTTTAACATAAGAGCTTCATATCTAATTGCTTATTCTTCTCTTTACCTAATTAAAAGGAGATAATTAATCATTTAATTCTCTGGATAAACATAAATCCCATGTACGATTCAGAGGTTTAGAAAGGCATTTGTAAGGGATTCTAAAACTTTTTCCTAGGAATAAATGTCTTTTGAGTCTCACATTCAAAAATTTTCTACAGAAATCAAAAAGTCAAATGTTAAGTTATTAAAGGATTAATTATTTTTAATTAATTTTAAAAGATTAAAGACAATGGTTAATATTTGAGCTACACAAGCCTTTCTACATATGAGCATTGTGAACTACACAAGTCTTTCTACATATGAGCAGTGTGAATTAAAGATAGAAAAGTAAGTTGTAGTTGTTTACAAATTGATTCATACTGGCAACAATGATGTTTGAATATTTGTTGTAAAGTAGTGGTTTCCAATTTTCCTAACCCATTAGCAGCATCTGATTCACCATTAGAAAAAAGATGTTCGTGACTGGCTACCACAGATTCAGATTTCATTTCCCTGGGATGGAGCCCAACTTTGATATTATGTAAAGTTTCCATGTAATTCTAATGTATCGCCAAGGATGAGAAACACTGATCTAGAACTTGGATTTGAAATGCTCGCCCAAGTAATCTCTGAGATTGTTTAAAAACAAAACAAAATACATGTTTTGCTCTTCTTGAAATTATATCCTCTGCCAAAGGTTATGCTCATGTTTTAATTAAACAGAACTGTTCATTGAAAAATCACCAAATAATATTGTACTTGGACATCTACCATATTGCAAAGTTTTCTATTTCTCCCACTGCTCTCACTGTTCTGTGCTCAGGTAATTAACTATCCATCAGTTGGAGTGGCAGAGCCTTACTTAGTCCCAGAGCTGTTTTATTACTTCTAGTCTTGCTGGTTCCTATCACAAATAGTATCATTGACCTGAGTTATAATGAGTAGCACTAACAAATCTAGACAGATGGTAATTATGGAGTAGCCATGACCCTTACCTGATGGGGGTCTTGGAACTCTTTGGCAATAACTATACAAGATATTACAGTGCTTGGGAGTCTAATAAAATTAGGAACCAAAATTGCTGCAATTATCCTATCATAATGCTACCAAATGCTTAAGAATGTTAAGTGATGCATTTTTAACAATCAGTTCAGAGTGCCTGTCTACTTATCTACTTACCAATAAACTACTGACACATTTTAATTTAAATATATGCATTAAATTTAATCTTACAGTTGGTCATCATTCTGATAAATATGTGAGAAATATGTAATGAATTGCTAAGAATAAAATATATTTAACCATAAAAATGATTCAAATAACTTTCACTTACACTTGAAAACTAACAAAAACAATAAAATAAAACTATAATTTCTTTAAAAAATTATGTGTTTTTTAAAGACAGAAGTCCCTAGACAGGTTTTTTTGTGTTTGCGGTATCAGTGAGCTCTCTGTCTATAAGACTCTGACTTATAATATTTGATGCTTATAGCCACAGCCAATGTTATGCAACATGTTCTGTTCTATATTAGTTGTCCTCTAAAATACCCAATTTATATATACCTACACATTCAGAGTATACAGAAAATGAAAAATCTTGACTATAGTTGAACTAGCTGAAATTATTTGCTTTTCAAGGTTGTGTCTGTACAATGTCAAGCCAACCAATCAATTCAATGAATTTGGATTTGGGGTGGTGAGAATACTATCTACTACATAGTCAGTAGATGAAGATGACTTGCATTAGTAGAGGCAAAAGCCAACCATGGCCAAGGTGGGAAGATTCCTTATAGCTAGAGGTTTGGAACTAGCCTGAGTAACAATATGAGATCCTGTGTCTACAAAAAAGAAATAATAATAATAATAATAATAATAAATAAACCAGACGTGGTGGCTCTTGTCTGTAACCTCAGCACTCTGAGGGGTTGAGGCAGGAGTATTGCTTGAGCCTGGGTGTTCAAGACCAGCCTGGGCAGCATAGTGAGCCCTCATCTCTAAAAAAAAATAAGTAAATTATTTGGGCATGGTGGCATGCATCTGTAGTCCCAGCTACCCAGGAGACTGAGGTGGAAGGATAATTTGAGTTTGGGAGATCTAGGCTGTAACGAGCTGTGATTGTGCCACTGCACTACCGTCTGGGAGATGGAGTGAGACCCCCAACTCAATAAAAAATAAAAAAATAAAAAAAAAAAACGTAAGCAGGTGTGGTGCATGTGCCTGGAGTTGCAGTTACCTGGGTGGCGGAGGTAGGATGATTGTTTAAACCCAGGAATTTAAGGCCAGCTTAGGCAATTTTGTGGGACCTTGTCTCTACAAAAATCAAAAAGGAAACTGTGTGTGGTGGTATATGCCCATAAGTCCCAGCAACTTGGTAGGTTACTATGGAAAGATCACCCGAGCCCAGGAGTTTGAGCTTGCAGTGAGCTGTGATAGTATCACTTCTTTCTAGCTTGGATGACAGAGCAAGATCCCATCTCAAAAAACAAACAACAACAAAAAAACCAGCAGCAAAGCATTTAGCACAGTGCCCAACACATAATTTAAAAGGCTAGGTAATTTATCTTTGTGGTGGTTGATACTAATCACTTAAACAAAATTCTAAGTGTCCTTCACTTAATTTTGGCTCTCAGATACATACACACACACACACACACACACACACACACACACACACACACACAAACACACACACACACACCCTCATGTGGGGTTTCAAAATGATTTCGTACTACTTCACATATAAGATGTTGACTGTGAAATATGCCTCAGAACACAACTTCATATTCTTAGCCCCCTTATTTCCATAGGAAGTTACTTTTTATTGTTCATTGATGATTATGGTGACTTAGTTAATCTATACTGACACATTTATAACATTCTTCAGGAATTTTTTTCTTCCCTTCTCCGAGATCCCCTCCAAGGCTCTGCCACGTCAGTAAAACACTAGCTTATCACCTTTGGTTCTCTGACCTTGCTTTCCTGCAATTCTCAATTCTCTTTGTAAATGTCGGTGCCTGGGTGAATTTACTCTTCACTTCATTCAATTCTGCTACTAAGACACAGCAGACCATTGGAAAAGTAATAAGACAAGGCCAACTGGTTATATGTCAAGTTCATGTTATTGATTCTCTGCTTAGTTCACAAACTGCTAACAATTCTTTTATCTGTGTTTACGTGTTCACCTGTCTTATTTTTAATTGAATCTTTTCCAAAAAGTTTTGGAATTTTCTCAAGAATCTGGGGATTAAGGCAATGCATGAAATCTAAACTTCCTCAATCATGAAATCGAAACTCCTCAATTTCCTGCTCAATCTTTTTTTTTTGAGTTGGAATCTCACTCTGTCGCCCAGACTGGAGTGCAGTGGCCGCTCCCGGCCACTGCAGCCTCGACCTGCTGGGCTCCGGCGATCCTTCCGTCTCAGCCTTCCAAGTAGCCGGAATTACAGGCATGCGCTACCACGCCCGGCTGATTTTTTGATTTATTGTAGAGATGAGGTCTCGCCTGCCCAGGCGGGTCTCGAACCCGCGGGCTCAGGCAATCCACTCACCTCAGCCTCCCAATGGCGCGGGATTACAGGCTGAGCCACCGAGCCCGGCTTCAATGTTTTTAAAAATGTATCTTCCTCATGGCTTCCCCCTTTCTCTTGTCTGGCAGAAAAGATGATCTCCTTTCCTTTCATTGTGCCTTAGCGTTGACGCTTGTGCCCTCAGCAGGCTCTCTCTTGACTACTCTTTCAGTCAGGTGCTCATTGACTATTAACATTTATGTTTTATGCCTTTGATTTCTAGATTGTCCCCTTGAGCTTACAAAACTGCTCAATTAAGTTCTATTCTAAACCAAAATACGTTTTCAGTCCACCTTATTATTCTTTGAATCTAGGGACATACAGTTTCTATTCCCTTCCCTGGCAACCTTTTTGAAAGGATAACTTTCTACATACTCCCCCAACTCCTTTTGACCTTCTAACTAGAAGCTAGATCCTGCTCCCACTTCTACAATAACTTCCCGCTGAAAGGTCCCCATTGGTTCTGAACTCCAACAGCCTTTCCTTAACTTCTCTCTCTTTAAGCATATGACACAATTCATCAGCCTTCGTGCTTGAAATTCTTTTCACCTCTTGCTCCCATAGCATTGTTCTGTAGAGGTTTTTCTTTCTACTAATTTGACTGTTCATTGTATGATTCTTATTGATACTCTGTCTGCTTCCTTTCTCTAGCTATCAGATTTTGGACAGGCTTTAGTTTCACATCTACCATATAAGTACAATATGTCATTATAATATTATTTTGTGGATATATACATTTAACAATTTATTTTCTCATCTGAAATGTAGTCCTCCCGAGGGACTCTAAGGGGCACTTTTTCTCTGCTCTTTATTGGGGTAAGATTAGATCATTCATCATATGTGTTTAACTGTCACCTCTATGAGACTGATTCATTTGTTTCCTTACATCTTTCCTTTGAATCAATTGAGATTTTCTAATTACTCATTAAATGTTTCCTTCAAAAATATCCTCTGTGTGTATAACATAGAACGGAAAATTTTCTACCCATCTGCTTCTCTTTTCATGTCTTCTATTTCCTTTTAATATTTAATATAAAATGACAAAGCTCTATTTCACCCCCTTTCTTTTTTTGTGCCTCATTCAATCATATCCAAAATACTTTCTACTTTTTTTGAAGTACTTTTTAAGCATATTTTTGACTCATCTCTATTATATTCTGATTATCTAAATAGAATTTAATTATTATCTAATTTTTGTCCTTGATGTCCATTTGCTAATGGGATTCTCTTAACATCTAAGTGAATCTGGATGACACTAAATTCTTCTTTTTTGAAATACATTCTACAAACTGCAGCCAGATTCATTTATCTAAATCAATGCCCCTTTAAAAATGTTAACCAGATGTTAAAAACCGATAATAAGGAATAAATTCCAGCTTCTTATGTGGGCATCAGCGATCTAGTACCTCCCAATGAGCTCCTCACACCTCCTTTTAACTATTTCCCTGCATACAAGGTTTTTACCTAGTAAACACTCACACATATTAGTCACCTACATTTTCCTTTGAAAGTTCTCCTTATGTGTTCATTTATTTATTCTCGTTATAATATTGTGTTCATATTATTCTTGGGCCAATACAAATGTGTTTTCGAGGCAGCTTGCCTTCAACATAACTGCCCCTGTTGCTCCCTTTCCAAATCCAAACATATTCCTCCCCTTCTACTTGCTTCTAGCTCTGTCTCTCTCAAGGTACTTGCTGCTTCTTATTGCATGTAGTGTTATATTTATTTCTGTATACATTTTACCACATCTGTAAGTATAGCCAATGCATTGGTTTAGTGTTAGACTACTAACAGATATTTACTGAATAAATAACATAAACAAATGAGAATGTATCTGCATGGGCACAGAACAATCTACTTGAATTTTTAAATTACCTGCAATTTTATTTCTGAAATTCCAAAAAAAGGTTTTGCTTGCATCTGCTAAATTGATGAGTAACAATAATGCCTTCACTAATTCTACATTTTTAAAAACTATCTCATCTAATATAACTTTGAAAGACTGAGTTTGATACTATTCAATAATTTTTTGAAGACAGAGTCGCTATTTTGCCCAGGCTCATCTCAAACTCCTGGATTCAAGCAATCCTTCTGCATCAGCTTCCTGAAAAGCTGAGATTATGAGAATAAGTGGTGACTGGCTTCTAATGGCATTTTATAATTTATGATATAAAGCATTGTAACAACGTAAATGACTTTAACGAGTAAGCATTTAATGTGGAATATACAGAAGTTTGTCACAAAGGT
>NW_007247090.1:0-1034 GCF_000164805.1 Carlito syrichta
CAGCTAGTTAAGTCAGCTGGTTAGTCTTCTGGCTAGGTAGGTAGCTAGCTAGTTAAATGAGCTGGCTACCCAGCTTGCTAGCTTATGTCAGCAAGGTAAGCCAGCTTGCTAGAAAACTGTCTAGATTGTGAGCAAGCTAGTTAAGTCAGTTGATCAGGCAGCTGACTAGCTGTTTAAGTCACTAGTTAAGTCAGATGGCTAGCCAGCTGGCTAGATAGTTAAGTCAACTAGATAATTCAGCTGGCTTCCCAGCTGACTGACTAGGTAGCTAGATAATTAAGTCAGCTGACTAGTTAGATGTCTAGCTTGTTAAGTCAGCCAGTTAATTCAGCTGGACATCCAGCTAGCTTGTTAATTAATTCAGATAGTTAAGTGATCTTGCCAACCAGTTGGCTAGCTAGGTAGCCATCTATTTAAATCAGCTAGGTATCTCAGGTGGAGAACTAGGTAGCTAACTAGTTAAGTCAGCTGGCTAGCTGGTTAAGTCAGTTAGTTAAATCAACTGGTTAGCCAGCTGCCAATGAGAGTAGCTATCTAAGTTAAGTTAGCTGGATAGCCAGGTGGCTAGCTAGTTAAGTCACCAAATTAAGTCAGCTTGCTGACCTGCTGGTTAGCTAGGTACTTAGGTAGTTAAGTCTGCTGGCAAGCCAGCGTGCTATGTAGGTACATAGCTAGTTAAGTCAGTAGGCTAGCCATTAGGATATCTATTTATATCAGCTAGTAAATTCAGCTGGTTATTCAGCTGTCTACCTAGCTAGAGAGGTAGCTAAGTTTGATGACTAGCCAGATGACTACTTCATTATGTCAGCTACTTAAGTCAATTGGGTAGGTTGCTGGCTAGCTAGATTCCTAGGCAATTAATCAGCTGGCTCCCCAGCTGGCCAGCTAGTTCAGTCAGCTAGTTTACTCAACTGGCTAACTAGTTGTGCATCTAGTTAAGTCAACACGTTAACTCAGTGGTCAAACCAGTTGGCTGGCTAGTTAAAAAGCTAGTTAAGTAAGATGGGCAGTCACCTGGCTCGCTAGATATTTCA
>NW_007247090.1:1347-7965 GCF_000164805.1 Carlito syrichta
CTGGCTAATTCTTTATATAAGCTAGATAAATCAGCTGGGCAGCCACCGTGATATGAATGTAGCTAGCTATTTAAGTAAGCTGGCTAACCACCTAGATATCTAGTGATGTCAGCTAGTTAAGTCAGCTGGCTAGCTAGCTGGCTAACGAGTTAAGTTACCTAGTTGAGTCTGCTGGCTAGCCAGCTGCCTAACTGGTTAAGTTAGCTAGTTCATTCATGTGGCTAGCCATCTGCCTAGCTTGTAGCCAGCTAGTTAAGTCAGCTGGCTAGCCAGCTGACTAGCTCGTTACATCAGCTTGTTAAGTAAACTGACTAGCCCCCTTGCTTGGTAGGTAGCTAGGTAATTAAGTCAACTGGCTAGCCCGCTGGCTAGTTAGTTAAGTCAACTAGTTAAGAGTGCTGGTTAGCCAACTGAATATCCTGGTGGCTAGCTAGTTATGCCAGATGGCTATACACTTAAGTCAGATTGTTAATTCAGCTGGTTCTCCAGCTGGCTAGTTAGGTGGTTGGCAGGTTAAAATGGTTGGTTAACAAACTGGACAGGTAGGTGGCCATCTATTTAAGCCAGCTGGCGAGCTGGCTGACCAGCAGGGTAGCTGGCTAGTTAAGCAGGCTGGCTATCAGAATGTCCAGCCAGCCGGCTGACTATTTAATTCAACTAGCTAGCCAGCAGGCCATCCATCTAGCTAGCTAGCTGGCTGCCTAGCCAACTAGCCAGCCAGGTAACTAGCTAGTAAAGCCAGCTGGCTAGCTGTCTAGCCAACCAGGTAGCTAGCTAGTTAAGTCAGGAAACTAGCCAGCTAGCTAGTCAATTTGCTAGTCAGCTAGTTATGTCAGCTAGCTAGCCAGCTAGTTAGTTAAGTCAGCTATCAAGTCAGTTAACTATTCAGCTAGCTAGTTAAATGGGTAGTCAGGTAGCTTGTCAGCTAGCTATTTAAGTCAGCTATCTAGTCAGTTAACTAATCAGCAAGATAGTTAAGTCTACTAGCCAGCTAACTAGCAAGTTAGAAAGCTCGTTAAGTCAGTTAGATAGACAGCTAGATATGCTGCTTGATATCTAGTTATGTCAGTCACATATCCAGCTAGGTAGTCAGCTATATAGTTATGTCAGCTTAAGTATAATCAGTTGCTTAATAAGCTAGTTAACTATAATTAACTATAGTTAACTATAATCAGCTAGTTAGCTAAATAGTTGACTAGCAACACAGAATGCTGGTCAGATAACTAGTGGCCTTGCTCGCTTTTCATTAGATCAGCTAACTAGTCTACTCGCATACCTTCCAACCAGTCAGTAAACTAGTCGGCTCACTTGCCTGCCAAAAGTTCAAATATCTCTTTGGGTTGTTCTCAAGACAACAGGACAGCTAACTAGTCGGCTTGCTCGCCAGTTGACTAGTTAAGTCAGCTCACAAATCGCTCTCTCTGGCCGACTAGTTAAGTCATCTCCCCATCAGCTCATTCGACAGCCAACTAGTTAATTCGGCTCACCTCTCTGGTAACTCACCGGCCAACTAGTTAAGTCTTCTACCCAGTCGGCCCGCTCGCCAGCCAAACAAAGTCAACTGACCAGTCAGCTCAGTCACCAGCATATTAAAGTCAGCTAGCCAGTTGGCTCACTCATTGGCTAACTAGTTAAGGCAGCTTACCAGTCGGCTTACTCGCTGGCCGACTTGTTAAGTCAGCTGAACAGTCAGCTCTCTTGCTGACCGACTAGTTAAGTCAGCTCACCTGTTGGCTCAAGTGCTGGTCGACTAGTTAAGTCTGGTAACCGGTCCGCTATCTAGCCGTCCAAGTAGTAAAGTGATCTAAACAATCGTCCGCCTGGTCGGCCAACTTGTCAGTCATCAAGTTAGCACAGCTAACTAGTCTGCTGACTAGTTAGATCAGCTAACTTGTCGGCCAAATAGTCGGCTGATTAATTAGGTCAGAAAACGAGCTAGCAACTAGTTAACATTGCTAACTAGTGGGACAACTCGTCAGTCATCTTGTTAACCAAGCTAAATAGT
The DNA here is from genome assembly GCF_000164805.1 of Carlito syrichta. Lineage (NCBI taxonomy): Eukaryota > Metazoa > Chordata > Mammalia > Primates > Tarsiidae > Carlito > Carlito syrichta. Next base: position 3,353 of record NW_007247090.1, read on the forward strand.
TAGCCAGCTAGTCGGCCGAATTGTTAAGCCAGATAACAAATTGGCCTAGTAGGCAGCCAACATGTTAAACAATCTAAGTAGTTGGCCGACTCATTAGCCAACAAGGTAATTCATTTAGCTAATTTGTTAACAAACTAGGTAAGCCAACTATTTAACTCGTTTACCAACGAGCTAAAACAGTTAGCTAACTCGTTAACCAATTCATTAAGTCAGCCAGCCATCTCGTTAGCCAACTAGTTTAGTCAGCTAGCTAAGTCAGCTAGCTCACTAGCTAGTTAGCTAAGTAAGCTAGCTCACTAGTTACCTCACTATTTAAGTCACCTATTAAATCTGCTACCTATCTAGTTAGATAACTATTAAAGTAGCTAGTTATTCAGCTAGTTAAATTGTTAGCTAACTTTTTAATTCAGGTAGTTAAGTCATCTAGCTAACTTGTTAAGTCGGACAGTTAATTCAGCTTGCTAAGTAGTTCAGTCAGATTGCTAAGTCAGCTAGTTAAGTCAGCTTTCTAATTTAGTCAGATGGTTAAGATAGATAGCTAGCTATTTAGGTAATGGGTTAAGTCAGCAGGTTGAGTGAGGTAGTAAGCTAGATAACAAACGGGTTAAGCCAGCTGGTTGAATCAGCTTGTTATCTAGTTAGCAAATAGGTTGTGTCAGCTGGTTGTGTAGGCAAGTTAGCTAGTTAGCTAATGAGTTAAGTCAGCTTGTTGAGTCAGCTAGGTCGCTCTTTAGTTAACGAGTTAAGACAGATGATTAAGTTAGCAAGCTAGCACGTTACATAAGAGTAAGCTTACCATTTAGCTAGCTGGTTAACTCAGCAAGCTAGCTAGGTCGCTAACTATTTAAGTCAGCTTGTTAGCTAGGTAGCTTGCTGGTTAGATAACTATTTAATTCAGCTGGCTAGCTAGGTAGCTAGCTAGTTAATCCAGCTAGTTATGCCAGCTGGCAATCAAGGTAGCTAGCTGGTTAGGTCAGCTAGTTAAGTTAGCTTTCTAGTAAGTTAAATCAGCAAATTAAGTAAGTTGGCTAGCCAGCTGCCTAGCTAGGTAGCTAGCTAGTTAAGTAAGCTGGATAGAAAGTTAGGTAGTTAGTTAAGTAACCTAGTTGTCAGCTCAATAGACAGCTGATAATCTAGGTAGCTAGCTTGTTAAGTCAGCTGGCTATCAAACTGGCTAACTATGTACTTAGACAGTTATGTCAGCCTGCTAGCCAACTGTCTAGCTAGTTAATTACCATAGTTAAGTCAGCTGACTAGACAGCTAGCTAGCTAGGTAGCTAGATAGTTATGTCAGCAGTCTAGACTGTTGGCTAGCTAGTTTAATCTCCTACTTAAGTCAGTTGTCTATCCAACTTGCTAGTCAGGTAGTTTGCTATTTGACTCAGTTGGCTTGGCAGCTGGCTAGCTTGTTAAGTCACATAGTTTAGTCAACTGGCTAGCCAGTTGGCTAACTATATAGCAAGCAAATTAATTCAGCTGACTAGCAAGCAGACCAGCTATTTATGTCAGTTAATTAAATCAGTTGACTAGGCAGTTGGCTAGCTGAGAGGCGAGCTAGTTATTTCAGTTGGCTATCCAGGTTGCTAGGTAATTAAGTCAGCTAGTTAATTGCTAGCCAGCTGATTTAACTAGGCAACCAGCTAGCTAGCTATGTAGGGAGTTCGTTAAGACAGCTGACTAGCCAGCTGGCTAACTAGTTAAGTCAGCTAGTTGAGTCAGCTGGTTAGCCTGTTGTCAAGCAGGTTAAGTCAACTCGTTAATTCAGCTGGCTTCACAGCTGGCTAGCTAGGTAGCAAGCTAGTTAAGTCAACTGGATATCCAGCTGGCTAGAAAGCTAAGTCAGCTAGTTAATTCAGCTTGCTTCCAAGCTAGCTAGTTAAGTAGCTAGCTAGTTAAGTCAGCTGGCTAGCCAGCTGACTAGCTGCTTTAATCAGCTAGTTAATTCAGCTGGACAGCCAGTATTCTAGCTACTTAAGTCAGCTAGATAAGTCAGCTAGCTAGCCAGTTGGCTGGCAGGATAAGTAGCTATTTAAGTGAGCTGCCTAGCTAGCTGGCTAGCTAGGTAGTTAGCTAGTTAAGTCACCTAGTTCAGTCATCTGACTAGCTAGGTAGCTCGCTATTTAAGTCATTTAGTTAAGTCAGCTGTCTAGTTAGCTGCAAAGCAGGGTAGCTAGCTAGTTAAATCAGCTGACTAGCCAGCTGGCTAGCTAGTTAAATCATGCAGTTAAGTCAGCTCATTGGCCAGCATGTTAGCTTGGTAGTTAGGTAGTTAATTCAGCTAGCAATCCAGCAGGCTATTTAGGTAGGTACCTAGTTAAGTGAGCTGGCAAGCCATGAGGCTATCTTGTTATGGCACCTACTTAAGTCACATGGCTATCCAGCTGTCTAGCTAGGTAGCTTGCTAGTTAAGTCTGTTGGCTAGCCAGCTGGTTACTTCGTTAAGTCAGCTCGTTAAGTCAGCTGGCTAGACTGCTGGCTAGCTAGGTACCTAGGCAATGAAGACAGCTAGCTAGCCAGCTGGCAAGCTAGTTATGTCAGCTGGTTTAATAAGCTGGATAACCAATGGGCTATCTAGTTAAGTCAGCTCGTTAAGTCAGGTGTCTAGCCAGTTGACTAGCTATTAAAAAGCTAGTTACGTCAGATGCTTAGACAGCTGGCTTGCTAGTTATTTCAGCTAGTTAAGTCAGCTGGATAGCTAGGTAACTAGCTAGTTAATTCAGCTAGATATGTCACTTATCTAGCTAGTTAAGTCAGCTTGTTAAGTCAGCTGGCTGAATGATAGATAGCTAGGGATCTAGCTAGTTAAAGCAGCTAGTTGAATCAGCTGACTAGGTATGTAACTAGCTAGTTAAGTCAACTAGTTAGGTAAGCTGGCTAGCTAGTTAAGTCACCTAGTTAAGTCAGCTGGCTAGCAATCAGACGTCTAGTTATGACAGCTAGTTAAGAGAACTAGTTAACTCAGCTGGCTAGCCAGCAGGCTAGCTAGGTAGTGACCTAGTTAAGTCAGTTGGCTGGCCAGAGGGCTAGCTAATTAAGTCAGCTAGTTAAGAAAGCTGACTATGCAGATGGCTAGAGAGCTAGTTAAGGCAGCTTGCTTAGCCAGCTGGATAACTATTTAAGCCAGCTAGTTTAGTCACCTGGCTGGCCAGCTGCCTACCACGTTAACCAATTAGTTGACTAATTAGCTGACTAACCAGCTAGCTAGCTAATTAAGTTACTTCATTAAGTCAGTTGGCTAGGCAACTCGCTATCTTGTTAAAAAGTTAGTTAATTCAGATGGTTAGAGAGCTGTCTGGCTAGTTATTTCATCTAGTAAGGTCAACTGGGTAGCTAGGTAGCCAGTTAGTTAAGTCAGCTAGTTATGTCAGCTAGCTACTTAAGTCAACTAGTTAAGTCAGCTATCTAGCTAGATAGCTAGCTAGGATGCTGGATAGTTATTTCAGCTAGTAAAATCAGCTGGTTTACTAGGTAGCTAGATAGTTAAGTCAGCTAGTTACATCAGCTGGCTGGCTAGTTAAGTCAGCTAGTTAAGTCAGCTGGTTATCCACTTGCCTAGTTATCCAGCTAGCTAGCTGGCTTGCTAGTTAAGTCAACTAGTTAAGTCAGCTCGTCAGCCAACTGGTTAGCTAGAAAGCTAGGTAGCTAAATCAGCTGACAAGACAGCGGGATATGTAGGTAGCTAAATAGTTAAGTCAGCTGGCTATCTAGCTGGCTAAGTTGGTAGCTATGCAGTTACATAAGCCTGCTTGCAAGATGGCTGGCTAGTAAAGTAACCCAGATAAGTAAGCTGGCTAGACAGCTGGCTAACTGTGTAGCTAGCTACTTATGTAAACAGTCAAGCCAGCTGGCTGGCTAGTTAAGTAACCTAGTTCGGTCAACTGGCTATAAAGCTGGCTAGCTAGTTAGCTAGCTAGTAATGTCTGCTGTCCAACCAACTGGCTAGCTAGTTATGTCACATAGTTAAGTCAGCCATCTAGGCAGCTGGCTAGCTAGGTTGCTTGATAATTAAGTCAGCTGGCTAAACAATTGGCTATCAAGTTAAGTCTCCTAGTAAAGTCAGCTGTCTAGTCAGCTGGCTACCTATATAGCAAGCTAATTAATTCAGCTGACTAGCAAGAAGGCCAGCTATTTAAGTCAGATAGTTAAGTCAGCTGGCTTACCAGCTGGCTAGCTAGGTAGCAAACTAGTTAATTCAGTTGGCTAGCCTGGTTGCCGGCCATTTAATTCGGCTAGTTAATTCATCTGACTTCCCAGCTGGCTAGCTAGGTAGCTAGCTTGTTATGTCAGCTGGCTAGCCATCAGTCTAGCTAGTGTTTTCGGCTAGTTATAACAGCTCGCTAGCCAGCTAGCTAAATTGTTATGTCAGCTAGTTGAGTCAGCTGGCTAACCAACTTCCTACGTGGTTAAGTCAGCTAATTAATTCAAGTGGCTAGCCAACTGGGTAGCTAGGTAGCTCACTACTTTAGTCAGCTGAAAAGCCAGCTGGCTACCTGGTTAAATCGGCTAGTTAAGTCAGCTGGCTAACCACCTGACTAGTTAGGTAGCTAGCTAATTAAGTCAGCTGGCTAGCCGGGTGTCTACCTAGTTAAATCAACTAGTCAGTTGTCTAGCCT
>NW_007247091.1:0-6848 GCF_000164805.1 Carlito syrichta
CAGGGATCAACTCTTGCATTTCAATAATTAGCCTAAATGTGAATGGACTAAATGCACCACTGAAAAGACATAGAATGGCAAAATGGATAAAATATCACCAGGCAACAATCTATTGCCTTCAAGAGACTCACCTCACTAGAAAGGACACTCACAGACTCAAAGTAAGAGGATGGGAAATAAATTTTTTTTCCCGCCCCCCTCCCCCTGGGAAACAAATTTTCATGTGAACGGAACACAAAAGTAAGGAGGAGTAGCAATCTTAATCTCAGACAAGATACCCTATAAGCTATCAAAAATTTAAAAAGATGCAGAAGGCCACTACATAATGATAAAAGGTTCAATCAATCAACAAGAAATATCCATCCTAAACATATATGCACCCAACATAGGAGCACCAACTTTCATAAAGCAGCTTCTAGGTAAACTAAAAAAAGATATTGACTCCAACACTATCATAGCTGGAGACTTCAATACCTCCCTCACAACCCTAGACAGATCAACAGGACAAAAAATCAAAAACAAGATCCGAAACCTCAATGTGACTGTTGACCAAATGAACTTAACTGACACCTACAGAACACTTCATCCAACGACCACAGAATATACATTCTACTCATCACCACATGGAACGTACTCTAAGATTGACCACATACTTGGCCATGAGTCAAGCATAAGCAAATTTAAAAGGATCGAAATTTTTCGATGCACATTCTCGGGCCACAGGGGAATAAAAATAAACATCAACACCAAAAAGGTTCCCCCAAAACCCACAAAGACACGGACACTAAACAGCATGACGCTAAACAACACCTGGGTCAATGATGAAATCAAAACAGAGATTAAAAGATACCTGGAAAAAAAGGAAAATGAAGAAATATCTTACCAAAATCTCTGGGATCATATGAAAGCTGTAGTAAGAGGGGAACTCATATCTCTACAAATGCACGTGAAGAAAATGAAAGGATCTCAAATTAACAGCCTAATGAGTGACCTAACAAAGCTGGAAAAGCAAGACCATCAAATTTCTAACTTAAGCAAAAGAATCCAGATCACCAAAATAAAGGCCCAAATCCGGGACATAGACGACAAAAAGATAATACAAAAAAATCAGTGAAACAAAAAACTGGTTCTTTGAAAGAATAAACAAGGTCGATGGTCCCCGAGCTAGACTGACCAAGAAAAAGAGAGAAAAAGCCCAAGTAAACACAATCAGAAACACAAAAGATAAAGTCATATCTAATCCTGAAGAAATACAAAAGATCACTAGAGACTACTATGTACACTCGTATGGAAACAAACTTGAAAACCTTAAGGAAATGGAGGACCTTCTAACATCACACAAACTGCCTAGGTTGAAACAAGAATAAATCAAGACCCTAAATAAACTGATAACAATCAGGGAATTTCACTATGTTATAAGAAAACTACCTACAAAAAAAAAAAAAAGCCGTGGACTAGAGGGCTTTCCAGCAGAATTCTATAAGACATTTAGGAGGAGCTGATACCAATTCTACTTAAAGTATTCCAGGCAATTGAGAAAGATGGAACTCTCCCCAAATCATTTTATGCAGCTAACATCACATTGATACCCAAGCCAGGTAAAGACCCAACAAAGAAAGAGAACTACAGACCAATATCTTTGATGAACACAGATGCTAAAATTCTCAACAAGATCCTAGCAAACCAGAAACAACAATACATCTCAAAAATCATCCATCATGACCAAGTAGGCTTCATCCCTAGGACACAAGACTGGTTCAACATTCACAAGACAATAAATGTAATTAAATATATCGACAGCCATCATCAGAACAAAAACCACATGATTATATCATTAGATGCAGAAAAAGCTTTTGATAAAATCCAGCACCCCTTCTTGGTAAAAACACTCTAACATCTAGGCATACATGGAACATAGCTCTAAATAGTAAAAGCCACCTATGAGAAACCCACAACTAGAATACTCCTAAACAGACAAAAATTGGAACCATTTCCCCTGAAAACTGGAACAAGACAAGGATGCCCACTTTCTCCCCTCCCGTTCAATATAGTATTGTAAGTCCTGGCTAAAGCAATCAGAAAAGAGTAGGTGATCAGGGGTACGCAAATAGGAAAAGAGGAAGTCAAGTTATCTCTCTTTGCAGACAATATGATTGTGTACCTTGAAAACCCAAGAGAATCTGTCAAAAACCTCCTTACACTGATAAAGGCCTTTGACAAAGTCTCAGGATACAAAATAAATGTGCAAAAGACAATCGCATTTCTTTACACCAATAATAAACAAACAGAAACCCAAATAAAAAACACAATTCCATTCACAATAGCCACAAAAAAAAAATGAAATACCTTGGCATCTTCCTAACCAGAGACATGAAAAACCTTTACAATGAAAACTACAAAACACTGCTCAAAGAAATCAAAGATGACACAAACAAGTGGAAAAATATCCCATGCTCATGGATTGGAAGACTCAACATTGTGAAGATGGCCCTCTTACCTAAGGCAATCTACTAATTTAACACAATACCCATCAAATTACCAGCAACATTCTTCTCAGAGCTAGAAAAAACAATACAGAAATTCATATGGAAATACAAACAACCAAGAATAGCCAGAACAATCCTCACCAAAAAAAAAAAAAAAAAAAAATGCTGGTGATATCACATTACCAGACTTCAAACTTTAATATAAAGCTACAATAATCAAAACAACTTAGTTTGGTACAGGAACAGGCCAATGAATAGACCAATGGAATAAAATTGAGATTCCAGAAGCAAAACCTCAATTTCTCAACCAACTCATCTTTGACAAAGCCTCCACCACCTACCACTGGGGAGAGGAGAAGCTATTCAGTAAATGGTGCTGAGAAAACTGGCTGACCACATGCTGAAGACTCAAACAAGACCCCTATCTATCCCCATACACAAAAATTAACTCTAAATGGATAAGGGACCTAAATGTAAAACCTCAAACCATAAGAACTTTAGAAAATGCAGGACACACCTTTATGGAAATTGGAATTGGCATTCACTTCCTGAACAAAACCTGAAACAAACGAGCCATAACAGATAAGATAGACAAGTGGGACCTCATTAAACTGACAAGCTTCTGCAAAGCCAAGGAAACCATCAAGAGAACAGGGAGACAGCCCACAGATTGGAAAAAAGTATTTGCCAACTCCTTGTCTGACAAAGACCTAACATCTTGGATCTACAAGGAACTCAATTGTGCTGAAAAGAAAAGAAACAATCCCATTGCAAAGTGGGTAAAAGATATGAACAGACACTTCTCAAAGGAAGACATCTGAGCGGCCAACAGACACATGAAGAAATGTTCAACCTCACTAATCATCAAGGAGATGCAAATTAAAACTACACTGATCCCACCTAACTCCAGTCAGAATGGCCACTATCAATAACTCAAAAAATAACAGATGATGGAGAGGATATAGTGAAAAGGGATCACTTTTACACTGTTGGTGGGAGTGTAAACTAGTGCAATCTCTGTGGAAAGCAATGTGGCGATTCCTAAAAGCTCTAAATATCGACCTCCCATATGACCCTGCAATCCCCCTACTGGGAATATACCCTGAAGAACTCAAATCACTCTATGAAATAGATACCTGCACATGTATGTTTATCGCAGCATTGTTCACAATAGCAAGAACCTGGAACCAACCATGCTGTCCATCAAAAGAGGACTGGATTAAAAAATGTGGTACATATACATGATGGAATACTATGCAGCTATAAAAAAGAACAAAATCATGAATTTCGCAGCAACCTTGATGGAACTAGAGTCTATAATACAGAGTGATATTTCACAACAACAACGATCTGAGTATCACATGTTCTCACTCATAAGAGGACCATGAACTTCTAGCATAATACTATAAGAAAAGGATTGACAGTGGTGGGCATCTATGGGGGGACAGTGAGGGCAAGGGTGATGGGATTAATGGTAGTCAATATCTGTCTGGGGATGGGGGAACACCCCTTATCAACAAGGGTGCCTGAACAATGCATATTTGTATACCTAACGCATAACTGTACTCCACGATTTTAAAATAAAAAATATGTTTAAAAAAATAAAAATATATCTCAACCATGGTTGTATAGAAAAAGAGTACAAATAGTTCCTAATACATAATAAAGTTTCAATAAATGTTTTATTTTTAATGAAAAAAGAAAAGTTAAATAGACATCTTTATAAGGTTTTAATTTCAAGACAATATGCATAAAAGAATCTAAATTAAAGGATCTACAAATTAAAAGTTTTATAAATGAAGTATTCAATGTCAACTCACCTTAACCTGTAATTTAAGTATAAAATGTCTCATTTTTGTGACTGCAAATGTATTATGAAGCCAAGGTCATAATACCTATGCTTTCATATCAAGAGAAAAACAGTTTGCCCTCTTGTTGAAGAAAGGACTAGCAATTTTCAAGAGATATCAAGGGCTATGTTCCCATCACAAGTAAATGCTTTGGACTCAATGGACCTAGTCAAAATGGGTTCCTTATAGTAGACTTTGGAGAAAATATTCACTCCAAACTCAGTGTTAGGGGATTAAATCTCTAGAAGGCAACAAGTCCATGTGGACATAGTAATAAAGGTTGGGTTCACCTCACATTTAAAAAGATGTCTTGGGCCGGGCTCAGAGGCTCAGCCTGTAATCCCACACCTTTGGGAGGCTGAGGTGAGTGGATTGCCTGAGCCTGCGGGTTCGATACCTGCCTGGGCAGCGAGACCTCATCTCTACAATAAATCAAAAAATCAGCCGGGCGTGGTAGCGCATGCCTGTAATTCCGGCTACTCGAAAGGCTGAGGTGGAAGGATCACCAGAGCCCAGCAAGCAAGGCTGCGGTGGCCAGGAGCGGCCACTGCACTCCAGTCTGGGCGACTGAGTGAGACTCCAACTCAAAAAAAAAAAAAAAAAAAGATGTCTTGGGAACAGAAGATGTTGGAAAAAAGTTTCATTCAGTGCAGAGCAATGTCCCACAGGAAAAAGACATGGTCAGGACTAGAATAATAAGAAGAAATGTGCCAACTGAGCAGATAAACGAAACTGTAAATATCTCCTCTGCTGTTGTCCCTCAGCTTACACAACTCTGAGGTGGATGAAATGTGTAGTTTCTTTGATTCCCAAATTTGGCTTGGGTATCTTTGTCTTGATTTCTCCTACTTTTTTGTCTCTCTACAGAGCTTCATCTCCATCACCAACCATCCAGAGCGGAACTCACACTTCCACATGGAGACCTGCCTTTCAGAAAACCTTGCAAAGTGAGTCCCAGAGTCCAGTAGATACTGTAGGACGGGGATAGGGAGAACAGATCTCATGAACATGGAACTGAGGTCACCTGAGAGCCAACACAGCCCAGTCCAGAGCAGAGAGATAGCTGGGGTTGTTTGCTTGCTTGATTAATTGTCTGATACATGTGTTTATTTACAATATCAAAAATACAAGTAAACAATAAACTCAGTAATGTAAGGTAATTATTGACCATTCAATAGTGGTAGTGGAAGCCTAATGAGAGGTAGACATTGGAAGTTTAAAGCAGTTACAGTAAATGTAAAACCTATGTTCAAAGATGTTTGCAATTAGGTGGAGACAGAAATTACAGTATTTTAGGAGAGTGACTAAAATCAAAGTAAGTGCATTTCTTTTGTATGGTTAAGAGGGGGCATATTTGTGTATGTTTTCATCTTAATGAGAAAGATCCAGACCAGTGAATTCCTTCCAAATACTTCCTGGCAATAACAGCTTATAAGGCAAACACTTTCAGTGTCTTCTCTTATGCTGAGTATTCAAATAAACAAAAATTGATTTAATGAGTGAAAAGTGATATACTAACCTTTACTTTGCCTTGATTTCTTTACTAGTGAAGATTAAAACAGTTGTGTTTTTGTTAGAAATTCACTGCTCTATTGCAAATTGGCTATGCATTGTCTTTGCTTTTGAATGGTGGGTGTAGAGGATTCTTATTTCTGCTTTTTTGGTTGCATATTTTATCACATAGGAATTGGAGTTTTTCACTAACATTGGCATTTGTCATTTAGTTCTTTTATGTAACTATCCATGCATTTAGGGGAACGTGTGAAAGTTTATAAATCTTGTGTAGTCAAATCAGTCATATTGTGCTCCTCTCATAGCTTTAAAATGTTAAAATTTCTACCTCTTTTGGGTAAATGAGTCGCCTTTTATATATACATTTAAAACCTGTTTACATTTAAAACTGTATTTCCCTATGATGCTTCTTGGCTTTGCATTTGATACTTCTAGAGCTTTCATGGCCTTTGACCATCACTGGAAAATCATTCTTTTCCTATGACTGAAGGTCACTTTTGTCACTTGTCACCCTATTTGAATCCTTATATGCTTACGTAAAATGAAAGTTTAAACTTAGATGCTACTTTCTTCCCATATTTTAATAGACTCGCTGCTGTATTATTATAATCGTTAAGGTTTTGACAATTTCATCTTAAATGTGTGACCTATTTTAATGTCATTAAATTTTTGCCACTTTATATCTTTTTTGTGAGAAAGCAGGATTTCCTGAGAGGACACAAAAGCTCCTACAGTGGAAGGGACCCGAGGTGGTTGCTCACTACTTTATATCAACTATTCCATATTCTCTCTCTGTATTCTTTCATACAATTATTTGAAAACACTATGCTTAGCCTATCTGCATTCTGTTTGCTATTGTTTGGTTCATAAGATCTTAGCTTCTTGTAAAACCTCTCTTTCTATACATGTACATTCATACAATGTTTAGACAAAAGCATGACTATTACCCCATGCATATCACAAATGTGTATGTTAGTATCCTTCATAGTTTGTCTTTTTT
>NW_007247092.1:0-4853 GCF_000164805.1 Carlito syrichta
AAAGTTTCAATCCTGCATCTTAAGGCAAAACAAAGAAAACTTTGATTTGGGTGGTACAATTTTTTAATGTGTTTGTCATATTTCTGTTCTTATTGCAGATTATCTTCCTAATTCATGTTACTATTTGTTTTAATCACATTATAGTTTGATTTTTAGCCTTTTCAGTCCTAATGGATTTCTTTCCTTATTCCATATATGCTATGTCTTACATCTTACTAAACATGGCATGGGACTTTCTGAAAATTGTTTTTAGTTATTTTAACACATTATGTTCAAGTCTTAGCTTTCTACTAATGTTCAGGATAATATTTTGTCATCCATATTTTTGTTCTAGAGTCTGGTGTTTTTCCTATATTTGTATAACCTCAAATAATAATATGAACATCTGCTTTACTCATTCTACTGATTCAAACAAAATCTCACCCCAAAACACTCCCACAGACATAGCCAGACTAATATTTAACCAAATATCTGGGCACCCTAAAGTCCAGTCCAATTGACACATAAAATTAACCATCAGTTTGCTGGGGACAGTGATTCATGCCCATAATTCCAGCATTTTGGAAGACTGAGCTGGGAGGATTGCTTGAGCCTAGGAGTTTGAGGCTGCATTGAACCATGATCTTGCCACTGTACTCCAACCTGGCAACAAAGTGAGACCTAGCCCCATCTCCCACCACATCCCCCCAAAAAGAGCCATCACAGTCCTTTTTGTTAGCCATGGTACTAATTACAATAAAACCACCATAAACTAAACACCATTCTACTAGTTCAGCAGGATGTCTGCTGTCTTGTCATCTTGGTGCATGTTGCTTGTTCCTTCTGCCCTGAAGTCTTCCTTCTGCATCTCTTCATTGTCCATGTTCACCTAAATCTCAACTCATGAGCTAATTTCTCTGAAACCTCTCCTGATTTCCTCAAACAGAATAATGTTTTCTATCATTTTCCCTTTAAGCAACAGATGAGTAAGTCTATTGTACTATTGTAATTTTTATCACTAGACTGTGAGCCCCTCCTGCTCAAAATGTGTCCCTATTTATGTATATATATTTATATAGGCATATATATACAGACATATGTTTGACCCTAAATACAGAAAATACAGTGTATAAAAGTACTTTAATAGGTTTCTGATGATTGATGGAATACATATTTGAAAAAGAACAAGGTTAGGAATCTAATGACAAGAGGATGAAACAGTGACAACACCATCTCAGGCATGAACTAGGGGCATATTGCCAGGACTCTTGATGGCAAAACATAAGGTGATTCCTTCCCCATGCAAACATCCAGTCTGCAACATTATCCTGTTTCCCTTTCTTTCCATTTCCTCTGTTTTGTCAGGTAATGGGTGGTCTGTCTTCAGGAGAGCTCTGTGGGGGCTGTCAACAATCTCAGCATCACATACCTAAGACTATAATTCTCCTACTATCTCCGTGTATAAAGAAATGGAGTACAAAAGAGAACAAGGGTGAAAATACAAGGCGTCCAAAATATCATTACTCAGATCAGTCACAAACTCCATTGAAATCAGACAAGAAAGACTGATGATGACTGGGGAATCCCCTCCAGGATGGGAAAGACAAAACCTGAGGAAATGGAGATGGAGGGAGCCTTCCTGTCTCAGGCACAATGCTCCTACATCTTGCCTGGTGGGGAGGAAAATAGGTTCTGAGCACCATGGTGTCTGGGCAGTCTCTGTCATGATGCTGGTGAAGCTCTTTACACTCTTGGTCTGAGAAACCTCTCCCAGGAGGCAGGATGCATGTTTAGAGTTCTAGAACTGAGAAAGGCAAGTAGACTGTGATCCTGGCTGTGCCCTTGGCAGAAGTCCTTGGTAAAGTGTAGGGTAGGAGTCTCCAGCCAGTAGATGGAATTGCCAAGGAGAAATACAGGCACTCAGTGGGACACTATCAATGTGGTCTCCTTTCTCTATGTTTATCTTGATGCCATGACATTGTGAGTTACAGAAATGCCAGTCCCCACAGGTGTGTACCTTCATTATGTGATACACTACAGACAGAGAGAAGGGTGGTTTGTGTTCAAGAAACTTGAATGCTACCTCTTGGTTTTCCACTGTTCCTGAATCATCATTCCTGGGTCTTGAAAGCAAATACCTGTTTCATTCCATTTTTAATAAACTGAAAACTGGTCTTTGCCTTCTGACTGGAAAATTTGCAGCCAGTTCTCCTTTGACTGTTTTCTGGTTGCCTGTTGGGAGCCAGCCACGTAGGCCCACTGAGCGTTAGGTATCAGGGAGGGCCACTGAACCTACGACCACTAGGATGCATTTGGGAGCTGTTGACCTCATTTTCTCCCCCTTTCTACTAGCACTATAACCAGAAAAAGCTCCTGTAAGTTCAAACATAAAAACTCTGAGACTGGAACGAACACAGGCTAACTTTACAAGCTCATTGTTCCCATTCTTCCACAAACTTCGATTTTGGCTTTCACACAACTTACAGTTCAAACTTGGGTCACATCTAAGAGACTTAGTATTGGTCACAGGCTTCTGGGTCGTGATTTTAGGATTTATTGAAGTTAAGTAAGGTATAAATTGTAGAATATAATTTTAGAAATATAAGTTTGAAAGTTTTGTTGAAAGAATGGGGCTAGGTTACTTGCAGGTAGCCCACTGTGAACTTTGGACTGGGCCACATTCCAAACATTCTGGGATGGGCCACTTTAGTTGTAAAGTAACTATTTAAGTTTCTATAGAATCATTTAACTTGGTATTAGTGTAAATTAGCATAGGATGAAAAGGGTTTACAGGATAGGTCAGTCATGGATTAAGTTTAGTGTCTGTTAGGGGATTTTCTTCCTCATACCTGAAAGAACATCTGTGGGTGGGGGACGCCCCTCACACACCTGGCTTTGTGTTCATGTGAAAGGCATCTGAGTATAAAAGCCCACTGTTAACACTCAATAAAGGTCTTCTGCTCAAATCTGAACTGTTGTCCAAGTGTCTTTCTCTCTCTCTCTCTCTCTCTCTCTCTCTCTCCCTCTCTTCTCACAATTGCCAATGCTGTCTCCACCTTCAGGAATCTCTGAACTCTGCTAGAGCAGGACTCTGGCAAGTGTCTATATACAAATAGTCCTGTGTGGCCTCAGTAAGTACATTCATCCCAACTGAAGGCAACACCACACTTAAGATACTAAAGTACTGCAAATAAAGACATTAAGTTGCTCTCCTCCTGCTGTCAGTGCAGCTATGTATGTCAGTGAATGGATGAAGACATGTTCAATGACAGCCAAGGGAAAATTGAATCTACAACTACATCGCCAAGCTCACATTCTCACCCTACAACACAACACAAACTCACTCTGCAAGTCCTGAGGAACAGAAAATTGGGATACCTCTGTCATTTCATCCTGAAGTTTTTTTTGCTGGAACATTCATCCTGAATACTATTCCAAGTGGGGAAATCTCCTGGCACTGACCCAGTCATCCTCTGGGTTATGATGGCAATACCATCAATGTGGAAGATAGCACTCTGGAAAGCCCACAATGACACAGTGTAACTGGTTTTATAAGTGATGCAGTAAATCATCCCACCAGTGGATTCTAACCAACTGATGAGAAATGAGGACTGTTATCCCCCATGTTTTCTAGTAACTCTGTAGAATAAGGCAGAACAGTATCTCTTCAGGACCTAGATTATCTGCAAGTACCTCAGTTTCCTCTAGTCTGAGGCAGGAGTAACTGATATGTGGGAGAAGACTTAACTGATGAAACTAGTGAGGAGGATGGCATATGTACTTTCTCTGAGACTCTCATCTGGGGTATGAGGGCTTTCTCTGTCCCCAATTCCTAATGTCATCCAAATTTGTACAATCCCTTTTCATTTTTTTGAGTCGGAGTCTCACTTTGTTGCCCAGGCTAGAGTGCAGGTGATCCTTCTCCCTCAGCCTTCCAAGTAGCTGGAACTTTAGGCACATGCCACCACATCCAGTTAATTTTCTGATTTATTGTAGAGATGAGGTCTCACCATATTGCCCAGACTGGTCTTGAACCCATGGGCTCAGGCAATCTTCTCACCTTGACCTCCCAAAGTGCTGGGATTATAGGCATGAGCCACCATTTCTGACTGTACAATCAATTAATACACAAAGAACAATTATTTGAATCCTCATACTACTCAAATTCAATCTTCTACTGAATATTCATTGCCAAAGGATTCTGGGAATTTCTGAGGAATGCTTACAACTTGTCCCACTCTCTGTCACCTCAAACTAGCAGCTGCTTTAGAGGACATCCCTGTTATTCCCCCGTCATATCACCTCTCTCCAAACCTTAACTAAGTCCTGCAGGTGATTACTGCTGTGCTCTGACTACATCACTGGATGTAAGAATGGAGTTTCCTCCAGACAATGGCTAAGATCAGGAAATAAGAGTTTACAGTCTTTAAATCAAAGTCTTAAAGATAATACAAGAGATTTACTATATTAAAATTTCTTGATACTAGTTAAGAGATGTTAGAATATCTAGACTGGTTAAACTGCACCTCTTTATAGCCACCCCCAACAGAAATTCCTTTCTACTTTGTCCCTGTGTTCAAAAGACTGACACATCTGTAGCAACTCAAGGCTCAGCAATGGGAGGGGGAAGTGGCTTTCCTCATTCTCAGTCTCATATCCATGTCCCAGTATTCACAACAATCTGTACACATACAACTCTATCCACCATGACACAGATTTACATCATGAGGCTCAACAGAATATATCCATTTTGTTAGCTACATATTATCAACAGGCTCAAAAAATAGTCTCTCTACTTAAAAATGTTATTAGATAATAGTGGCTACATTTTATTGAGACATTAATATACTCTAGGATTACCATCCTCAGAATAT
>NW_007247092.1:4873-7043 GCF_000164805.1 Carlito syrichta
CAACAGAATAAATCCGTTTTGTTAGCTACATATTATCCAAATTTGTACAATCCCTTTTCATTTTTTTGAGTCGGAGTCTCACTTTGTTGCCCAGGCTCAAAAAATAGTCTCTCTACTTAAAAATGTTATTAGGTAATAGTGGCTACATTTTATTGAGACATTAATATACTCTAGGATTACCATCCTCAGAGTATTACCTGTTTTAACTCATTTGTTATTATTTTCATTTTGATAATTAGTACAATTAGAAGCAAAAAAGTATTTTGAAAAGTATTTTTTTCCAAAGCAAGAAAATGAGTAGTAACTAAATGTCAAATGCAAATGAAACAGGAAAAAAAATGCTGCAGTTAAAGAATAGTAACATCCTTGTCTCTCATAATTCTGGTTCCCTGCCCCTCATCATCATTGCCATGAAACACAAATAATAGTGTCATAGTCCCTGAGCCTCTGTAGAAGTCTGGGAGCAATTTGCTAAGGTCCTGTCTTGCCATATGGACATTTTCATTGGGTGGTGAATGGTCCTTTCCATGGACAGTATATCCTGTCACTTAGTCTAGGCTGGTCCTGAAGAGAAATTACACTCTTCACCACCAGCAGTGTGGTGCAGTTGGGTCTGAAGTCAAGAAAATGTATCGGCCCATTCCTTAAACCATTGACTCTCCACCTTGGGTTTCCTTCACACCTTTTCTGGCTCCTTTAGGCGTGTCACTGCCCAAGCAAAAATCTTAAGTGTGAAGGGGACACTAAAAATAATCAGTCAGGCCTCTTTTACTGGCGATAGTAAACTGACTTGGGCTCAAATACAATCAACTAAGAGCTCTATTTGGCCAGTTGGGGGAGAAGTTTTCCTTAGACTACTGATCCAGCTATGGCCCATACATCCTCAAGAAGCGGGCACATCTCTGAATCTCTGGATTCCATGCAGTATGAAGAAATCTTGGGCACGAGCAGCCAACAGACATATGAAGAAATGTTCAACTTCACTAATCATCAGGGAGATGCAAATCAAAACCACACTGAGATACTACCTAACTCCAGTCAGAATGGCAATTATCAACAACTCAAAAAATAACAGCTGCTGGAGAGGGTGTGGAGAAAAGGGAACACTTCTACACTGTTGGTGGGAGTGTAAACTAGTGCAACTTCTGTAGAAAACAGTGTGGCAATTCCTAAAAGCTCTAAATATCTACCTCCCATACGACCCCGTAATCCCCCTAATGGGAATATATCCAGAAGAATACAAATCACTCTACAAAAAAGTCACCTGCACATGTATGTTTATTGCAGCATTGTTCACAATAGCAAGAACCTGGAAGCAACCATGCTGCCCATCAAAAGAGGACTGGATTTTAAAAATGTGGTACATATACACGATGGAATACTATGCAGCCATAAAAAATAACAAAATCATGAATTTTGCACTGGATGGAACTAGAGTCTATAATACTGAGTGACCTCTCACAAAAA
Organism: Carlito syrichta; assembly: GCF_000164805.1. NCBI lineage: Eukaryota > Metazoa > Chordata > Mammalia > Primates > Tarsiidae > Carlito > Carlito syrichta. The sequence continues at coordinate 6,341 of NW_007247092.1, forward strand.
CAAAGGTCCGAGTATCACATGTTTTCACTCATATAATGGAACTTGAACATCCAATCTAATACTATAAGAAAATGACTGACAGTAGTGGGAAACTATGGGGGGGGAGGAGATGGGATTAACTGGCAAATATCTGTCTGGGGATGGGGAAGCACCTCTAATCAATAGGGTGCCTGAATGAAACATATTTGTATACCTAACCCTTAACTGTACCTTACAACATCATAATAAAAAAAATATTGATTATTAAAAAAAGAAAATATATCAGGTCCGTACTCAGAGTGACCAAACTGATAACTCTCAGAAAGTCTTTCTTGCATGATTTCATAGTTGGATGTGCAGTATGAGAGGTCATAGCTATGACCTACTGGCCCAGAGGAAGGGCAATTAGATCTTCAATATTCTTCAGGGTGCTACTGTCTAAGCTTACTTGCCTGAGAACTACAGGCTTAGGTGCTAGAAAGAGTCTTGCCAGTCTAAATGCCATAATGGAAATGAGGGGACACATAGTCTAAGAAAGCATCCACTGTTGAGCAGCAGTGGTTCATAGGCTGGATAACAGGTTAAAACACAAGACTGTTTATTGCTAAATAAATTTTCATTACAGAGATGCATCATGTATTCTTGATATATTCACTAGTGATACACATTTGGAAATACCAATCAGCAATAAAAAAAGAATAAAGAACTGATACACACAAAGACA
>NW_007247093.1:0-99545 GCF_000164805.1 Carlito syrichta
TGAAATTGTTTATCCTTTAGGACTTTGAAGATAGGGCTCCAAGCTCTCCTAGCCTGCAGGGTTTCTGCAGATAAATCTGCTGCTATTCTGATTGGTCTTCCATGGTGGGTGATCTGGCCTTTTTCTCTTGCTGCCTTGAGGATTTTTTCTTTTGTGCCTACTTTATTTAGGCGAATTATTATGTGTCTAGGAGTTGGTCTTCTCATTTGTTGTCTTGCGGGGGTTCTCTGAATCTCTTGTGTTTGAATTTTTGTATCACTGATTAGATGAGGGAAATTTTCTTGAATGATCTCGTGGAAAGTTTGTTCCAATGTGGTCTCTGTTTCTCTTTCCGTCTCAGGGAGTCCGATTATTCTTAGGTTAGGCCTCTTGAGGTAGTCACTCATCTCTTGAAGGTTTTGTTCTGTCTTTTTTAGCTTATTTTCTGTGTTTTTAAGAGTTTGGGTTATTTCTATATTTTGGTCCTCAATCTCTGAGATTCTTTCTTCTGCTTGGGTAATTCTGCTTTCCATGCTTATCAATTTGTTATTTATTTCATTCACAGTATTCTTTATTACTGTTATCTCAGATATCAGCTCCTTCCTAGTTTCTTCTTGTGTCTCCTCAATTCTTTTTAGTCTCTCCATTATTGTTTTGATATCTACATTTGCATTTTGAGACCCTTCATTCTGGGGACTTTTCATTGTTTGTATTCCAAAGTCAATTTTCTCAGTGTCTGCTCTCCCAGGCGTCTGGGAGAGACCCATACTCTTCTTTTGGTTTTTCTTCATTTCTGTAGATTTTTCTCCCTTTACCCCTTTCCCTCCCCCTCTTCAATTCTGTTTTTGAGGGAAGGTGGGGTTGCTTTTATTTCTCTTCTGCAATGACCTGTTCTTCCTTATGAGGGTCTTCTGGTTTTGTTCACTTTTCCCTCTGCTTTACAGTCTGTCTATTCAGCAGTTTGCAGTCTTGGTCCGTTCAGAGAATCTCGCCAGTTCACCTATGCCGTCGCCATCTTGCCCCGTCTCCGCTGTATGCTTTGTTGACTCTATGTTTGCCTGTACTTTTGTGATGGGTATTACCATTCTTTTTTTTTAGCATCTTCTTAAGTGTCTCCTGAAGGGCTGATCTGGAGGCAGCATATTCTCTTAGGGACTGGATGTCTGGGAAGGATTTTAATTCTTTGTCACTGGTAAAACTGAACTTGGTAGGGTAGGAAATCTTGACTGGAATTGCTTATTGTTAAGAATGTTAAAGATTGGTCTCCAGTCCCTTCTGGCTTGTAGCATTTCTGAAGATATGTCTGGAACTATTCTGATTCTACCAGTAGGGAATCTGACCTTTCTCTCTTGCTGCCTTTAGGATTTTTTTCTTTCATGCTTGCTTTGTGGAGGTATGTTGGGAATGTCTTGGGGATGGTCTTCTCATTTGATACCTTATTGGGGTTCTGTGAATGTCTTGTGCTTGAATGGTTGCCTCTTCAGTGAGATGTGGGAAGTTTTCTTGGATGATCTCATGGAATGTTTGTTCTCAGTTTCTCTTTATGCTTCAGGGGTACCAGTCAGGTATAGGTTTGGTTTCTTTATGTAGTTCTACATCTTTTGGAGGCTTTGCTTCCTCTTAGTGGGCTTTTTTTCTCCCCTATGTTTTTGACAGACTGGGTTAATTCCATAGTTTTGTCTTTAAGTTCTGAAATTATTTTCTGTGCTTGGTTGATCCTGCTTCCTATGCTTGTTACTTTGTTTCTGATTTCCAGGATGGAGTTCTTTATTTCCATTATTTCAGAATAGGCTTTTCTGAAATTAGCCAACTCTGCTTTTACTTCCTGTATGACTTTGGTGGGTTTCACTTCTAGTTCCTCTTGGTTTTCTTTGTTTAGTTCAGCCATCCAATATCTGATTTCTGTGATTGTCTTCTGGGGCAGGTTGTTCGGGAGGTTTCCACTGTTTGTGCTTTTTTTTTGGTTGTTGTCTCTTCAGTACTCTGAGTGTTGCCTATTTTTTTGTTGTTGAATTTCCCCATTTGTGACAGGCTTCTCTTCCCTCTTTGTAATTCCTTTTGGTTTTGTTGCTCTGAAGCTAGCCACTGACCCTCTGTGACTAAGACCCTTTCTGTGCTTCAATGTAGGTTACTCAGTGAGAGGGGGAGGGTCATTCACTTTTGTTCCTTGCTCCATACTGTGGCAGGTTTCTCAACTGTACCAACCCCTGCTGCTTGCACTCTGTGGTGAGTGGATGGGGGGAGTGGCCCCCATCTGCTGTCTGGGGCTTGTAGCCCAGAAGCCACTTAGAAAGCCTTTGGGTGTCTTTCAGGTCGCTCTCTTCCTGTTCAAGTTCACACTTTGCTCTTGACAAAGAGTGATTTCCCTGCCAGTTGGGGAGGAAGGAGGGGGCAGAGGATCTACCCTGTAGGCACACAGGGTTTGGAGGTGATTCTTCCTCATATGGCTTGGAAGATGAGCTGGGTTCCAGCAAGCAGGCTTTCTGCTGGCAGAAACTGTACTCATGGCTGCTGACTCAGTGTGGATTTTGTTGTTGTTCTGTGTAGGGTCCAGTTGCCTGCCACTGTGCCTTGACCAGGACTCCTCCCACATGGGACTGAGGATTCTCTGGGAGAGAGTGAACAGACCCAAAGCATCTTAGAATCACTCACCCACTCTTATTCACTGGTCAGGGCTTCAGTTCCTGTGCAAGCCCAGCACACAGTGGGGAATGGGGCACCAGGAATCTGTGGTGTTTTTCTGGTCTCTCTGTGTTGAACAAGACCTTTCTGGGTGCAGGGTGTTTCAACTATCCAAAAGTGTTTGGGGTATCTCCATCTATTTGCAACTTGGTCCTTACTCTCTGCCTTGCTCAGTGAGAACAATGCTGGTCTGTTTCTCTATGATGACTACCTTGTTTCCCCCTCCAAAAGCTCATTTATTTTTACTTGAAAAGGTAGACTTTTAATAAGTGGTGCTGGAATGATTGGATAATCATTTGGTAAGTATAAAATAGGACTCACACCTCACATTGTACACTATCATAAACTTCTGATGGGTCAGACATCTAATTGTCTGAAAAAAAGGAAAGAAAAACCAAGGGAAATGAAGCCAAAGAAATACTGAAATAAAACATGGTTAAATTCATTTAAAAACTGGCAATAATTATCAATAACTCAAAAAATAACAGATGCTGGAGAGGATGTGGTGAAAAGGGAACACTTCTACACTGTTGGTGGGAGTGTAAACTAGTGCAGCCTCTGTGGAAATCAGTGTGGCGATTCCTAAAAGCTCTAAAAATCGACCTTCCATGTGACCCTGCTATTCCCCTACTGGGAATATACCCTGAAGAACTCAAATCACTCTATAAAAAAGATACCTGCACACGTATGTTTATTGCAGCATTGTTCACAATAGCAAGATCATGGAACCAACCGTGCTGTCCATCAAAAGAGGACTGGATTAAAAAAATGTGGTACATATACACAATGGAATATTACACAGTCATAAAAAAAGAACAAAATCATGAATTTCGCAGCAACCTGGATGGAATTAGAGTTTATAATACTGAGTGATCTCTCACAGAAACAAAGGTCTGAGTATCACATGTTCTCACTCATAAGTGGACCTTGAACAACTATCACAATACTGTAAGAAAAGGATTGACAGTGGTGGGAAACTGTGGCGGGGGGGCAGGGAGGGGAAGGGAAGTGGGATTAATAGTAGTTGATATCTGTCTGGAGACAGCGGGGCACACCTCATCAACAAGGGTACCTGCACAATGAATATTTGTATACCTAACTCTTAACTGTACCCCACAATTTTAAAATAAAAAATATGTTTAAAAAAACTGGCTATAAGGAAAGCTTTCTCTGACTCAAAATCGTTATGGAATCAAAGAAAACATTGATAAATTTGTTAAAATAGCATGAGAACTTAAAAACATGCTACATGAAAACTACCATAAGTAAAACCAAAAGACAAATGACACACAGGAAAATATTTGCTACATATAAAGGGATAATCAACTTCATATTAAATAATTTTTAAAAATTAAAGAAAAGAAGATAAATTTAAGAGAAAAAGGGATAAAAGACTTGAGCAGAGAGTTTATGCAGGTGATCGTGTACATGACTCTTAGACTTATGTGAAGATGTTCAGGTTCACTCATAGTAAGAGAAATGCGAGTTGAAATGACACTTGAAGCAAGATAACATTCAGTTAAAAGATAGGCAAAAATTCAAAAACTTGATGATGAGTGTGAGGCTAAAATGAAAGGGGCCCTCATGTTTGTTGCTGGCATGAGTTCAGGAGGATCCCATCCTACAGAGAGAGATTTGACAATGTCCAAAAGACATTGCAGACTATCAGTGTCCATCACTGCCCCTTGTGATCCTTCACTGTACTCCAGATCTTTCTGTGTCTTGAGGATTTTTGCCTAGAACCTTGGAAGTTTGCTCTGCCCATCTACGTGTGGTCTAGAAATGCCTAACAACTAACATTTTCCAGAAGATACTCTCACTAGTGTTGCTGTTACTGCTCAGGTGGGATGATTTTGCATCATTTTATTTGCACCATTTCCAGTATTTTCCTTCAGGATTACATCCCTTTGTCCACCAGGGAAACAGGCTCAATAGAGCACCCTTCCTTGGCTTCCTTTTCCTCCAGTGTTACTTCCTCACCTTCCTATACTCCCTGCATTTCCCAAATTAACAACTCACACTTATTTCCTTGTTACAAGTTCTGCTTCTGAAACTTTCTTATAAATATCTTTCAGTGATTGAAATGGAAATTAGTGTTCTGTGCCTCAAGGCCCTGTTCCCAACACCCTCTAAAAGTGACCTGCTATGAATTCCTAATGATTTACCATTCCTTGACACTTTCTCTAATGTATCTTCTAGGTATTCTAGTAATTTTTTTTTTTTTAATTATGGTCTAAACTCCTAGAGGATGAAAAGTGTAATTATCCAGAATCAGTTGCTGTGGCTTGCATATAGTTATCACTCAGTACCTATTGGTGTAATGGAAACTAGTAACACTTTTCTAATTTTCGTATGTACTTGTAAATTCTTATATATACTTGTATACACTGATATTTATAATGCTTTTTTCTTATATTTTTTCTGTTTTACTCGACTGTCATGTTAGGAAATGAAGATTAAAAAGACAATCACGATGCTTTCTGTTTTGGAAAAGTATGACTTAATTGTTTTTGCCCCTGCTTCTAATTTTAAAATTAAAAATTGATAGCAACATGGACCAAAAAGCAAAACTTGATTTAAATTAGACCAAGCCTACAAGAAATCTGACTCTTAACAAGTAGAGACTATCCTAAAAAAGACCACCAATTCATTTTATCATTAGCATATCTGTAGACTACTGGTGCATAGTATTAGCCATATAACATTGGTTTTTCACAAGGATCAATTACTTGACCTTGCCTGAAAAGAGTTTTCAGAATCTAGCTGTGAACCTATTATTGTTTTAACCCCATTATGGGTACACAGGATGTATACAGTTCCCAGTGGTCAGAGGACATACACACATATACATTTAGCAGGAAGATTGAAGGCAGTTTATTGTTCAATACAAGATAGATTAGTAGCGATTAAGAAAGACGTATTACTTGCTGGACTTGGTGGCTCAGCCTGTAATCCCATGCCTTGGGAGACTGAGGTGAGTGAATTGCCTGAGCCTGCGGGTTCGAAACCCGCCTGGGCAACTTGGCGAGACCTCATCTCTACAATAAATCAAAAAATTAGCTGGGTGTGGTAGTGCACACCTGTCGTTCCAGCTACGTGGAAGGCTGAGGCGGAAGGATCGCCGGAGCCCAGCATGTCGAGGCTGCGGTGGCCGGGAGTGGCCACTGCACTACAGTCTGGGCGACAGAGTGAGACTCCAATTAAAAAAAAAAAAAGAAGTATTACAAATTTATAGGCTGTTCCTGGCATATATATGTATTCAAAATAAACTTTGTAATTTATAGGGCAATGGGACTTTTGCTCTTATTTTCAATTTAAACTGTTTTCGGTTACAGTAGTGTTATTCTCTTAATTGCAAATTAAGCATTGAATTAAAATGTATAAGCTCTTTTTCTTCATACACTTATCAGTTACATAACCTGGAAGTATTCTAGAGTTGTATTTGATACTAGAATTTTTTTTTCCTTAACCTACTAACCTACCAACCAAACTAAATATACTTAATTCTTCAGTTGAGTCTCATATTTTACCATCTCTCAATCTCTTAAGGGTGAGAATGGTGATGTATCACAGAAACAAAGAACTGAGTATCACATGTTCTCACTCATAAGCGGAACTTGAACAATTATTGTACTACTATAAGAAAAGGATTGGCAGTAGCTGGAAACTGCTGGGGTGGGGTGGTGGGGTGGGGAAGGGGCGGGATTGGAAGTAGTGGGAATCAGCAGGAGGGGGCACACCTCATCAACAAGGGTCCCTGCATAATGAACATTTGTATACCTAACCCTGAATTGTATACCTAACCCCACATCTTTAAAATAAAATAATTAAGCCGGGCTTGGTGGCTCAGCCTGTAATCCCGTGCCTTTGGGAGGCTGAGGTGAGTGGATTGCCTGAGCCCACGGGTTTGAGACCCGCCTGGGCAGGCGAGACCTCATCTCTACAATAAATAAAAAAACTAGCCGGGCGTGGTAGCACACGCCTGTTATTCCGGCTACTTGGAAGGCTGAGGCAGAAGGATCGCCGGAGCTCAGCAGGTCGAGGCTGCGGTAACCGGGAGCGGCTACTGCACTATAGTCTGGGCGACAGAGTGAGACTCCAACTCAAAAAAATAAAATAGAATAAAATAATTAAAAGAGAAAAAAAAAGAGTGAGAATGACCATTCTTTGGAAGTTATCTGATTTGCCATGGTGCTTTATTGAAGAATAGTGTTCTAAAATTGATTCTAACGAGTTATCCGTATTTTGGGGCTGTCATTGTCTTTGAACTTGATACTATGCTTCTATTCATTCAGGCTAAGGTTTTATGACATTAAAGCAACTCATTTTATATAATTCAGTAGTAGGACAAACTTTTTTTGTTCTGTTGTTGTTTAGAGTTTCCTAGTGGCTTTATTTTTTAATGAAGGTTTTATTTTTATGAAAGTTTTATTTTTATGCTTTTATTTTAATGAAAGCTTTATTTTTAATCAATTAGAACTGTGAAATAATGGAATGGGTGATTTGAAAAGTAATGGTTTCCCTGTCATTGACAGTATATTAGTAGAGGCTGGGTGAACAATGCTCAGATATGTGGTAATAAAAGAACTCTTGAATGAGGGACCATGACTGAGATGCTCATGAGATTAGCTTCTTTTACTTCTAATTCTGTTATATGTCAGGATATCTACATGAAAAGGTCAGATTTTGGGGATATGTGTGCATTGAGATTATATTTGCAATTTGTTTTTTTATCAAGCATATGTCTAACCTTGGAAGAGTGATTATATTCTTTATAAAATTATTTTGGCTTGTAAGGAAAATATGCTATATTTAGTAATAATCATTAATGACTTAAAATGTGTACTGAGATAAATTTTTGCTTAGTTGTGTATTCCTACTTTTTTGCCATTAAGTTTCACAGCTGTATTTAGTAAAGTCTTTTGAGAGACAGCCAAGTAGCTGATTTTTTTGTGTGTGTGTGTGGCAAGCCAATGGCATGTCAAATTTGGATTTATGTTGGAAAGCTGTTTTGCAGACATAAAAGTCCAAATAAACATCCAAATTATCTTTTCTCCCAAATTTGGATATGGGAAAGTGAGTATGTATTTGGCTTTTATTTCTAGAAAAACTTGAGATTGGATAAATAGGTTTTCCTGTGTGCTGTATTAAATGTTTGCAATTTTGCAGCAAGTTCAAATGTGAGAAACTTAACCCTAAAGAATTATGCTAAGTGGTTGAAAAACATCTATTACGTGGGATCATCTCCTCTGTGCCAGGCACTAGGCCAGGTATTTTACAAATGTTATCTCATGTAATCCCTGAATAGAACTGTAGTATTATAATCATTTCTGTGTTGCAGGCACTGAAATCCAGGGCATCACAGTTTAAGGTAGTTTGCTCAAGGTCACAGAATCAGTTAAGTATGAATAACAAATTTGGGATTAGAACCCAAATCTTCTTGTCTCCAGTCTTAGGCTTGTTCTTTGAAGCCTTTCCCAAGTTCTTTCATTTGAATTATTTTATACCAAAATAAGAGATATTTTGATATTTAAAAATATGACTTCTGATTCATATTTACAGTGTTTCAGCATATTTAATTATTCTGGTTTTTCATAACTGTTTAAAATCCAAAATAGCATTTCTTTATATTAATTGATAGAAAAAGGAATAATTGATCTCTGTCCTAGACTATGTGTGAACTACCTCAATTGAAATGTATTTTCATAATAAAGAAGGATCTTTGATAATCTAGTTTTTAATCTGTTTAAAAATTATTATTTCTTTAACTTCTTTGTCAGGTGTTCCTGAATGAAATGCTTTGGCCTTTGTTATACATCAAAGTAATAAAGAAATGATTCTCTCTTATGGCTTAACTTCTGTTTTTTAATTTTTAGCAGGGGTTGCAAAGGTGCTTGTGTGTCTCTGATTCAGGGCACTGGTATCCCCCTCTGGGTAGTAAAGTAGATGATCTTCTAAGGATAGGTTAAAGAATCATCCCTAGACTGGTCCTTGAGTGGAATATTACCTCTTTCACATTCTGTGTGCAGAACTTTCATTGTATTCAAAATAGCATTTCTTTTGTTGTATGCCTGAAAGAAAAATAAACAGTACTAAACACTTTAAAGGATATAGTCAGGGTGGATAGAGTTCATATAAAAAGGAAATGATAACATCCAATTAAATAGTGCAATTAAAAACAGCCTTGGTACTCAAGCTTTACTTGCCATATTGCCAGTTCTAGAGCCACTGGCCATTTTTTCAATTATGTCATTCCAAAATACACATTTGAGTTTATTACTTCAGTTATTATCTTCATTAGCTACTTTGATTTTTAAGTCAAACCTCTAACTTGAAGGTTTTAAAATAATTTAATCATACAGAGCTATCAAAAAATAACATAAATTTAAATCTTAGCCTCAAGTTCATGTAAGTGATAAAATAATAAATTTAAGTTTTTGGACATTGTTGTTGAAGTTGTCTCTAGTATACTCCATGGATGAAAAATACACTCTACATGAACGTTACTGCTTATATGAAATACCTTTCTAGTATCAAATATTTAAGGGGAAAAAAAATCTACTTTGACCCTAAATCTTTTTTATGTCTGGAGTCTCATGGTAACATTGTCCTTGTGTTGTTTAGGGATGGTGGGTCCTACTATTATAAATATTTGGCACTTAGGCAATACAACCTGTTTTACAAGGACTGAAAAACTAACTCTTGTAAGTGAAAGTGGATTCTCAACATGCTAAAAAACATGATATTAAAAAACCCTTAATCGCAGATTTTTGAAATGTCACCATAGGATGATTGATGATGAAAACGAGCCATGTCATGTTCACTTTTTCTCTGTTGATGACTAAAACATTGTTTATTTAGAAATTTGGTGCATACTTTATCATCTTAGTTATCTGAATATTTAACAGCCAGCAATGTTACCATGAGTATGTCTTCCTGTATTTTAGAGTTCCCACCTTACCTCCCCAAGTTATAAATTAATATTTTCATGAGGCTACACAGACATGTCTGTGTACCTAATTAGAAACATAAATATGTAGAATGCATGAATGCACACAGCACTCAACAAACACCTGTATAGCTACCTAAAGGTCAATGATTATTCTTGAATTATCTACAGTTTAGCTGGTCTGTATCACTCTTCATTCACATTTTGAACAGGTAATTAAATGTCATTTATCTGTGATTGTTATATTGCTCAGGAAACATGAAGTGTAAAATTACTGTACCAGTTCCTTATAGTAAATTCCTTCTCTAAAGGCAAGTAATTATGGAGCCAGAAACATTTTCTCCTTTACTGGGGAAAGAGTTGCTTAAAAAACTTGCTTCAAAGTCCAAAATACTGAAAATTTGTTGAGACAGTTTTGCTTCCCTGACATGTTGATTGCACTTCACATCACATACAATGCTGAGTAACTTATTCTGTAAGGTTTCTGTCCTTACCCTTTATCATAATTGCAGAGTGTCACATTGGTCTGATGGAGATAGATTTAGAACAATTGTTGATTGGAAGCTCTTGATAAAGACAGGGAGTTCAAAGACAGAGAGATTCTGCCTGGAAATTCAGCAGTGAACATCACTCATCTATCATCATTTAACTGATGGAAAAGATCAAGACAAGCTGCCATCCATCATATCTATTTAACTATACTCTAGAGTGAATTAAATTGTATTTAACAAATTTTAACTTACAAGGTTTACACACTCTAAAAGGGAATAGTACTTCTTCATCAAGCTGTTGCTATCTGTTTATCAGTTTAAGATTTTGAAACATGTTCTAAAACATGCAATATCTAGCATTTTATTTTCAAAGTTTTTATGACCCTTAATTCCTCCCAAGTTTTGTTCTTAACAATAAGAATAAACAACAGTTTAGTAGTATAACAATGGAAATGTAGGAGGTAATGGTATAAAAATAGTAGCTTATTCTTTTTATTTTTTTTGCATTGGAGTCTCACTCTGTTGCCCAGACTGGAGTGCAGTGGCACACTCATGGCCACCCCGGCATCGACCTGCTGGGCTCAGGTGATCCTTCTGCTTCAGCCTTTCAAGTAGCCAGAACTACGGGTGCGTGGTACCACGCCTAGCTATTTATTGTAGAGATGAGGTCTTACCAAGTTGCCCAGGCTGGTCTCAAACCTGTGGGCCCCGACAATCCTCTGACCTCAGCCTCCCAAAGTGCTGGGATTGCAGACTTGGGCCACTGCACCCAGTCATCTTATTCTTCTTTTTTTTGAGTTGGAGTCTCATGCTTTCGACCAAGATGGAGTGCAGTGGCATACTCACAGCCACCCCAGTGTTGACCTGCTGGGCTCTGGCAATCCTGGCGCCTCAGTCTCCCAAGTAGCTGGAACTACAGGCGTGTGCTACTACGCCCAGCTAATTTTTAATTTATTGTAGAGATGAGGGCTCACCAAGTTGCGTGGACTGGTTTTGAACCTGTGGGGTCAGGCAATCCATTTGCCTTGGCCTCTCAAAGTGCTGGGATTTACAGACCCAGCCACTGAGCTTGGCCTTATTCTTAAATATAGATGTTTTCAACTGAAATACGTTTGGGTGTTATTGTATTGTTATTTTGGAGCACTTTAAGACATTTAAAGAGTATCATTTAGCACCAGAGATTACTAGAGTTAGAAGGGCACCTAAACATCTTATTTAATCCTAACAGTTTGTAGCTAAGAAAACCGGGCTTTAAGGGGTGCACAACTGTCCCAACAAAGCCATCTAAGTTATCTGCAATAGTGCCAGAATAAGAATGCATGTTGCCTGGACTCCTAGGAATAGCTTTTCTTTCGTTTCATCATATGTTTTTACATAGAGATTCTATGTGGATTCTCTGAAACTCAAGTCTTATAAGCATCTTTGGGGATTTAAGGGAGAAGGGAAGGAAATACATGGTGAGAAATAATATAGCTGACTCTTAAAACTTGATATCATCAATTGTGAGTTATGGGAGGAAATATGTGGGGTAAGGGAAAGGCAAGTACTCTGTTTTTGCTTCATTCCAGCTTACTCATCATTGGAGAGCTGTTGAAAATTTATTTACGAACTTTGCTGATGGAGGCGCTGTATGTTGCCATCTTGGATAATTTGTACATCTGCAAAGGCAAAACGCAAATAAAGACCAAGAAAATTCAATAAGAAAACATTTTCTAGCTTGATGTAAATTATTAGTATAAAACCTTATGTTAGTTAGGATTAGATCCAGCCCAAGATGATGGAATATACAAAATGAAAATGAAAGAGAATTCATTTCTCTTTCAAGGAAAAAGAGTCTACAGGTTCCTTCTCCTTTGCTCCCTCTACCTTCCCAATGTGGCTGCTAAAGGCTCAAGATGCCTGCCTAAGCCTCTGCCCTCAAGTCCTCCTTCTAGCTAGCCTGAGGAGTAAGTGGTGAGACCAGAAGTAGGGAGTGTTAGGTGAGGGCCAATATGAGCAGGCTTATAAGCTGATGTCTGGAATCGGCCACATGATACTTCCTCTTATGTTTCATTTTTGTTGATCAGAGCTTAGTTATGAGAACACTTCTTGCTTTAAGGAAAACAGGAAAATCCAGTCTGTGCTTTGGGCCAGGAGTCCAGCTAAAATCAGGATTGTACTACTTTATTTGGTTTAATATTTGAATTTGAAGATTTAGCCTGCCTTTTTTTTTTTTTTTTTTTTTTTGAGTCAGGGTCTCACTATATCACCCAGGCTGGAGAGTAGTGGCATGCTCACAGCCACTCCAGTGTCGACCTCCTGGGCTCAGGCAGTTCTTCAGCCTTAGCCTTACAAGTAGCCGAAACTGTAGGCATGTGCTACCACACCCAGCTAATTTTTTGATTTATTGTGGAGACGAAGTCTCACCAAGTTGCCCAGGCTGGTCTTGAACCAGTGGGCTCAGGCAATCCTCTCACCTTGGTCTCCCAAAGTGCTGAGATTACAGGCTTGAGCCACCATGCCTGGCCTAGTCTGCCATTCTTAATACACGCTCGTAGTACTTTGTGAAGACTTTTTAATTTGTGTACAATAGTGCCATTATAGATTTGACTGTTAACCACATCTTTTCACCTTACATTCTCTCTATAAAGCACATGTTTGTCATCAGTGGATTCTTTCTTGACCAATCAGTTTTTTCTATCATTAGCCTGAAGAACGAAAAGTGCTTTGTAAATGCCCTAGAACCTTCTATGAAGACTTTTTTTTTGAGCACTTGTGTTTAGATTTTAATTACCTTTGATGTCTGTTACTTGAAATGATGGCACAATTCAGTGAAAAGTCAAATGTCAGATTCTGAAGGATTTCTAGGGTCACACCCTCCCACTGGAAGGAGCCATCTCTAAATAGACCTATGCACACAAGGTACAGGGCTATACAATTAGAGGAAAGCATCTCTTTGAGGCTTTTATGTGCTATGGAGTTCATCTTCTGGCTTCTTTTCTTCCCCCAACCAGATTCTTGGTTCCTCAAGGCAAAGAGTGGATCTCTTCCTCTCTGTATCATGGTGGCTTTTAACCTGGCTACATCCTTGGTAGAGGATATTGAGTGCAGCTTGATCTAGTATGGAGCATTGCTGCTTTATCCCATCTGGTCTTCATAAACTCCTGGGGAATGTATTCACAGTATGGAATCTTGAGCCCCGTACCTGAAGCACAGTCAGAATCTCTGAGTTGACTTGGGGGTTCATTTCCAACAGTCTTTCCCAGGTTCCTAAGGCAGCCAGCTCCATATTGTATATAGGAATCAATGTACTACAATGTAGGTTGTTAGATATCCCTCCTCAAAAAAGAAAAAAGTTCTCTACACTAAGCATCTCACACTTAACAAGGGCTCAAAACTCCCACTATGCTCCAAACCTGCATCCAAAGGCAAGGCTGACCTAGTCCTGCTTTGTGTTAAATGTCTTGAAGCCCTTTCTGAGCCCACTATACCAATGAGCCCAGAGGACAAATAAGTAGTATTAATATAAAACACCACAAAGAAGGAAAGAGATTGGGCACCCCAAATCTGTGTCAGGGGAAGCAGAGTGTGGAGAAGGGCTTTATAAAGAAGGAACAAGATGGTACATTGATTCTGTTCAAAGTAAATGAGGGCACAGCATATATGCAGTTCATTCATCTGTGATCTGTGATATTTTAGCTTCAAATTCGACTTTGACTTATCTAATATATCTGGGATCTGTTTGAATAATTGTGATTTCATGTCTGCTGAAGAGTTTAATTTATAATTAAGTCCCTACTAGTGTTCTGAGTACTAAATTTGGAATATCATGTAATTCTTTAAACATTTTGGGGGAAGGGCAGGCAAATCTGGATTCTAGTCGAGTTATCAGTTGCAGTTTCTTAAGAAGTGAAATAGACTAAAGATCTATTATATATGTTAATTAGAAGAGGGGAGAAAATGATAGGAATTTTGTTACTCCTTGAAAAAGTTGTTAGCATTAATGTTCTAGCAAGTATTGTGACATTGCTAAATTCAATTAAATTTTGTCTGTAGTAGCCTCATTGGCATACCCAGGAAAGAAAGAAATCCTCCAAAGAATGAAGCTTTCAAATTTGTTAGGACAAAAATTACCTGTCTTCCTCTGAGTATTTATTTGTGCTGCTGCTTGGGGGCCTGTCTTCACAGCAGTGCTACTTGATAGCGTGGACATCTAAAACTCCACGACAGGGGTCATAAACCCACATGACTTCAGGGCTAAGGGACAGTTGACATTAGTCATTAAGTGGCTGAGCATAAAAAGGGCTACCCCTATCCAGTTCCGGGTAGAAATGTGGGCCCAGTTTTGACAGATCTTCTGAGTTTTCATAAAAGTTCCAAGACTGGAATTTTTAAATTGAAATTTCTTGGTCTCTAAATGTTGCCAGCTAATTCAAATAAACTTTAAAAAAACTGGATATTCAGCACTATGTGAGCAAAATGAAACCTGAATGTAGACTTCAGGCTACCTATTTGCTTTTTCTCTGCTCTGTTGGCATAAGGTTTAGATCAGACAGGAACCCAGGGCTTGTATTCATGGACTAATTAGTAAGTAGCTACTGCCTTGTACTAGTGGCCCTGGAGAGTGTTGTGTGGTCAGTGCTGGGGCCTGTGCCAGCCCCTTGTCTGCTGGCCTGTGTATGGCAGTTTTTCTGCTCCAGTCCTGTCTTTGGTTTCTTTTTGAGCCTATGTGAACCCGGGTCCTGATGGGGACATGACATTCCCATTGGGGTGGTGATGAGATACATTGAAAGGCAAAACCTGGTGTTCAGGAGGCTTTGCTTCACATCCCCAGCCTGTGGCATTTGGCTGCCCATTGGCATATCCCAGTGTTGCCCTTGTGTGGTCAGTTCAGGACTCTGTAACTTTCTTTTTGATTAAAGAATATAACATTTGTTAAATATTTTGGGGAGAGGTTTCACCATGCCATCTTTAGTGCATGCTTCTCAAAGATGCCTTATCAATATATTTTGCCCTTTACTTGGAATGATCAGTTATCATGGACATAGAATTTTATTATTCTTTATATTGATGAGGGCTTTCTTTTTATTACAGACCATTTTCCTTTTGCTTTCCCACTCTCCAACCTTAGGATTTAGTGGGGAACAGATAAAATAAACACCTTGAGAAAGCTCTAGATTTTTCTAGTTTGCCTCTTGTCCATTGCTCTGCCATGTTTTCCCTGTTATTGTCTTATGGACCTGCTACTGGGTTCTTACACAATCTCCTTGTCTTTGCTCCTCCTGCGCCCTCTGCTTAGAACACTCTTCTGGTTCCATCCCCTATGCTGGTGGTGTCACATCTACTTTGATTTTCTACAACTATAGGTAATGTCGTCTTCCTTGAATTTTTGAAGCAGGAGGCTTCATCTGTATGTCTGTCAGAGTATCTACCACTTTACATTTTCTATCCTTTATTGATATGAGAAAATGTCTTTTGTCTCTGCTTAAACTCTAAGACTGGGACATCTAATACAATTGCCTTAAGCCACGTTTTGCCATTTATATTTGTACTAATAAAAATTAAGTTAAAAATGGAGTTCCTCAGTTGCATTAGCAACATGTGACTGTTAGGGACCATACTGGACACTGCTGAATATTTTTGTCATTGGAGAAGTTCTGTTGAACTGGGCTGCTCTGAGAGCTTGAGGGCTTTGACTGGTCCTACCTATTCCACTCCTCAGCCCTAAGCTTGATGCTTATTGTGACCCTCCTGGCTTTTAGTGGGGTGCATTGCAGAGGAAGCAGTCTGGGGTAGTGGTGATTGTGTCTTGGACCCTAACTGCCTGGGTTTTTTTTGTACTGAAGCAAGTATCTAAGATCTCTGAGCTTGAGGGCTTTTGTTTTTTTTGAGTTGGAGTCTCACTCGGTCGCCCAGACTGGAGTGCAGTGGCCGCTCCCGGCCACCGCAGCCTCGCCTGCTGGGCTCCAGCGATCCTTCCGCCTCAGCCTTCCGAGTAGCCGGAATTACAGGCATGTGCTACGATACCCGGCTGATTTTTTGATTTATTGTAGAGATGAGGTCTCGCTGCCCAGGCGGGTCTTGAATCCGCGGGCTCAGGCAATCCCCTCACCTGAGCCTCCCAAAGGCGTGGGATTACAGGCTGAGCCACCGAGCCCGGCAAGGGCTTTTTTTTTAATGGGTAAGTAGGCATAGTCATATGTAGAGGCCAAGTGGGGCAATTTTCTGTTTGTCCTCTCAAGGTTTGCTGAGAAATCAACTCACATGGACTTTGCAGAAACTTGGATGGATTTAGAGTCTATAATACTCAGTGATCTATCACAAAAACAAAGAACAGAGTACCATATGTTCTTACTATATGCGAACCCTGAACATTTACCATAATACTATAAGAAAGGGATGAGCAGTAGTGGGATACTGCCGGTGTGAGGATGGGGATACAACATCAATACCTGATCTCAAACCAGGCAAAGTGGGGACCAAAGTGGGGCCCAGGCTTTATCTGTATGGTGTCCATTTGTTTACCTAATCCTGAATTGTACCCTGCATCTTTAAAATAAAATATAAAACAAGAAAAAGGAAATAAATTTACAAAAGGCAGATTAATAGGAGTAAAGTACACACTTCAGAATGAAGACCCACAGATCCAGAAGGAATTGTCCATTTTTATGCTTAGGTTCAGCAAAGTGTGGACGGTCATGTAGGAATATGACTGAACAAAATGGATATGACTTAACACTAATTGAGTGGTCCTGTCTGTCTGGATTTTCCTTGGCCTCTGTGCAGCATTCCTTCCTTCTGGGTATAGGGCAGGGCCCTCTCTGGCTGGAGTGGGGGTCTTGTGATGTATAGTTAAACAAGGTAGTTCAGATAATTTTTTAATGGCCAGCTTTTTTTTTTTTTTTTTGTGTTAGAGTCTCACTCTGTCACCCAGGTTGGAGTACAGTGGCACACTCATGGCTACCCTAGCGTTGACCTGCTGGGCTCTGGTGATCCTTCTGCCTCAGCCTTCCAAGTAGCCGGAACCAGAGGCCACGCCTGACTAATTTTTGATTTATTGTAGAGATGAGGTCTCGCCAAGTTGTCCAGGCTGGTCTCGAGCCCGGAGGCTCAGGCAATCCACTCTATGGCCAGTTTTTACACAGAGAGGTGGAGGGAAAGTTATAGTAGTATTTTCAGGTATTTTGGCTGACTGGGGAAAAGGGCTTCTGGTTTCTACGACTTACCTTGGGGAAGAGGGATTCTAGTTTCTGTGGCTAGCCTCTGGGGCAAATGGGACTGGGAGATAGAAGCCAGGAGAACGTCAGAAAAATGTCTGCTTCTGAGGCTTTTATTTTGGGATATTGTATTCTGAGCCCCAATAATGTATAACTCATTGTTCTGAGTTCAAAATGAGATACTTTATGAAAAACTCTTAACATAGCACTGGCCATACAATAGGTGTTCAGTGATTGTTCCTTTCATCATGACTGAGAATCCATGCCTTTCTGCCTTGGCTGCACTCAGTGTGCCACAGGAAACAGTTAGCCCTCTGGGTCTGTAGCCAGAGAGTGGAATGCGGTTTTACTGAGAAGAAAGGAGAATGGATTCTACTCTGAAATGCTTGTCTTTGCCACTGAGCAGTGGCAGGAATGACTGGCAAGTTAATTGCAGACAGGATCTCATTAAAATATTGGCAACAAGAAATTTATTTTCCCAAGTCTGATTTCCTTTGTGATTTTTAATACAATTTTTGTACTTGTCAATCACCAATATTTTAAAGAATAAAACATAGGAATTGTACTTTGTTTTCCTTATGTCTTCTTTGAAGTACTGAAGGTGATCATTTTTGACAAAACTGTTATAACTCTTAACAAGTTGCCTAACCTTTAAGGCTAGAATACTGTATTTTAAAGAGTTTTCATCTCGATAAGGTACTTGCACCTCTGATGAAAATAGTTTCATCTTCGGGGTGTTCTATTCTGAAGGAAACCATGAATTTCTTTACTACAAATGAAACCTTAGCACTGGCTTCACCTCAACAGATGTAGGGGAAATCAACCTCTTTGTCCTATAATTGCTTTCATCAGTTTTTTAAGGCAACAGCCAAATTATAGTTCCCAGGGGAGGAAGTTTTCCTGCAGGGAAGTTCCTGTTTACAGGAACCGCTGTGTACCCATTTGTCAAGAGCTATTGTTATTCTGATATGCCACCTTCTATTCCTTCCAGTCCTATAAAAAACATGACATCTTTTAGAACCTAATTACCTATGCCGTTAACACATTTTTTTCCCCCTGCTGATGTTTCCTAGAGTTTGAAGGAAGACAAGATGTGAGTGTGTGGGAAGCAATGGATAGATATATTTAGATATTTAAACATTGGAATTACCTGGGAAAAGGTAGTATACAATAGCGTAGTATGGAGGAATTCTGTAAAGATTTTTCATTGTTCCATTTTTAAGGCATTATATACATTTAAAGAGGAATTATTTTAAGTTACAGTGAGTGAAAAATACATTGGTAATTTTTAATACTTTTAAAAAATAATCCAACACAGAATTTTGGATAAATGGATTCAAAAAAAGTTCTTCCAATTCATTTTCTTATGTGGTGCATAGGCTCTTGGGATTTTCTCAATCTGATTGTACAAAATAGTTGAGGCACTAAATCTTCTCTACCCAAATGTCCTCCCACCCATTCCACCAGCCATTCACTCTGCCATCTATTCATTATTTATATTTAAATATAGTACCAGAAACTTGGGTGGATAAAAAGATATATATTTGAGAAAAGCAGTTTTGTCTTTTTAAAGAATTCCTTTGGTTTGAGGGAGACCTGGAATTCTGGGTGGCAAATTAAAGTTCCAGCTCCGAACAAAGACTCCAAAGCATCTAAGAGTCCTACCCACCAATCAGAAGAATAACAAAAGATCAGAGATAAATTATGGTAAGCCTAATTTTAGGAGATCATTAATAATTTCTACTGAAAGTAAAACTTTAATTTTATAATTGTATAGGATATTATTTGCCCATTACATGGGTATTGTCTGTGCTTTATCTGATTTAATTTTTATAACACTGCTGTGAAAGAAGTGATCATATATCTATCTGACGGAAAAAGAGAGGGCCAAACATGCATAGTTGTCACCTAATCATTAAGGATGCAGATCTTGGTCTGAATCAATTAAAGTCCAATTCTTAAGCTTTGAGTTGTTTTTAAAAGAAAAGAAAATGGTCCAAACATCCAGTTCTACCACTTGGTACCTGTGTGGCCACTGATTGTCACTTAACTTTTCTTTGCCTAATTTTTGTCAGCTACAACAATGGGAATTGTGATGCCTGTCGTATCAAATTTAATATACTTTTGTGAGGATGTCATGGAATAATGTGTGTGAAAATGCTTGCAAAGTATCCTGTTATAAAAATGAGGGTTAATATTTTTAAACTTATTCCTTTGTATTTTTTTTTTTGAGTTGGAGTCTCACTCTGTCGCCCAGACTGTAGTGCAGTGGTCGCTCCCGGCTATCGTAGCCTCTACCTGCTGGGCTCCGGTGATCCTTCCGCCTCAGCCTTCCAAGTAGCCGGAATTACAGGCATGCGCTACCATGCCCGACTGATTTTTTGATTTATTGTAGAGATGAGGTCTCGCTTGCCCAGGCGGGTCTCGAACCCGCGGGCTCAGGCAGTCCACTCACCTCAACCTCCCAAAGGCGCGGGATTACAGACTGAGCCACCGAACCTGGCCCATTGCATTCTTAAATAGACTCTTTCACAACAGTCAAAGAAATTCTTCTATCCTAGGTAATATCAGTGAGTTATCAATTTGTTCCTAAGTGTTTACTGGGTAATTATTGTGAAGTACCAAAGTGGTACAGATACATAGAGACAATTACATGATAAATTTTGAATAATATTGTATTCTTAAAATAAAAAGGGAAAGACTTGCAAAAACTTGGTATTTTAACAAACCAGGCAGATGGAACTCCTGCTTTATTTAAGAAGTAGGCACAGGACTTTACCACTGTATTAATTATGTAGTTGGCTAATCCCAGTGAATTTTTCCTTGAATATTTAGGACATAAAAAAGAAGAAATTTACATATAGTATATATTCCTTACATGTGTTTTGGTCTGTAAGTCATTTTAATAGAGATATCTATGCTCCTCTTTTATACTGTAGATTAAGAATATCCATAGAAGCTATCAAAATTAATAACACTTTTGTTTATATAAAAGGAATACATTATTTAGTAGCTCTTATTCTGAGTTAGGGTGCTCTTATCTAAGAGGTTTCATGAGTATCCTGAAATAACTGCAAAATTCATCAAACAAATGGGAATGATTACTGTGAAATCAGGCTTCTGACTTAGATTTTTCTGCAATTAGTGGGAAAGCATCACACGTGGATTTATGTTATTTAGACTGACCGGGGAAATCCTTTTTAAAGCCTAAACCAGACTATACATTTTCAAGAATTAGTCAGTAGAGCTTCTTAAAAAGGTCTTGTGAAAAATAAGTAAAATCAGGTTTGAAGAATATTGAACCACATATGTCTGCAGATTTGGGGCTCAAAAAGGCCACTGTGTGGGGAATACTGAATTCGGTTACTAAATAATGATTAGTATGTTTGTTTTCCTTCAGGTGGCAAAGGCAAACTAGTTACAAAAAAATGAATATTGAGCACTAAGGTTTTTGTCCTAGGGCACTGAAAGATGATAGAATCTAGGACACTGAATTGGCAGGTGAAAAAAAGGTTCAGTTATTCTGTAAAGAAGCATGTCTTCATGAAGAATAGAGTGGGAGTGAGTTGGAGTAATTATCAACTATATTTTCTAGAAAGTCTTATGTAAAAGAAAAATACTGCAACCTCCTTGCATGCCCCCTACATTTTATAGGACTCGGTTTTTTCCACATGGAACTTCAAATCTAAATAATTTGCTTAATTTTTTAAGTTTACTGTTTACAGTCTCATTTATTAAAATATATTCCAGTGCCTATAACAGTACATGGCACACAGTAGGTAGTAGATATTTATTGAGCGAGTAAATGAACCAGAGGCTAGGTTCTTCATCTTTGTGGCCCTTGGTTTATCTAAAAAATGAGAACCATATTGGACACCCTCCAATGTATTCCAAGAGCTACTATGAGGATAATTGTGATAGTAGACGTTCACTTATTTTTGACTATACAAGGGTTGTCTCAGATGTAATTCGTTTGAAGTTCAATAATATTTGCTCAAAAGAAGAAGCAAAAGCTGAATGTATTTAGATTCTAAACCACCTAGGGGTTGGGATTTTGAAGTCAGAATACTAGCTCTGAACTCCAGCCTGCTGTTTTCTGAGTCTTATCACTTAGGTTGCATAACGGATAAAATCAGAGAAAGTATAAAATAAAGTGGTTAAGAAATCCAGCTTTTAAGTTTTATTGAACTGGGTTCAAATCCTTAATCTTTTGTTAACTGATGAACTTGGATAAGTTTCCCAAATTCTCTAAACATCCATCTTCTTTGCTTCAAAACTTTGATAATAGGTAATACTTCTTAGGGTTATTGTAAGGGTTAAATAGAATAATGGAAATAAGAGTTTGTCATTTCATCAGTCAATGGCAATAGGACTCAGTTGTTTAGGCCAACCATTTTGCTGTTAACAATTTGAAAATGGGATTATATATATAGCCATCTATCTCAGGTTGCCAGAGGACTTTTAAAAAGAGTGCCACAATCCAGAAAGTCCAGAGAAGTGTTCCTTCATTTGGGGCTACTTTTCTTTTTTCTTTTTTTGAGAAAGCAGGATATTGAGAGGACAGAAAAGTTCCCACATTGGGAGGGGACCCAAGGGGGTTGCCCTGGGGCTACTTTTCTCCTCAAGACTGAGTATCTTAGCCTCTCAGCCTGTGCTTTGGTAACTGCCAGTAGATATCAAAGAGCAGATCTCTCAAGAGGTTCACAGACTGAGGGTGAGGCAACTAAATGGGAGTTTATGGCCTGCCAAGGAGCATATAGACACCTGTCTTTGTGACCCCAAAGGCTATATCCTAGGTGTTAGGGCAACTAGGAAGTAGACCACCTTGACTAATCTGAATAATTGATTAGATTAAAGAGGGACTGTTAAATGTATCTGCCTGTCAGAAGCCAATCACAAATAATCAGGCATATGAAGAGATGGCAAACCAGTACCAAATACCAAAATACAGGTAATAAAAACAGATTTACAAGGTATCTAGAAAAAGGACTTGAGAGGCATGTGCTTTAAAATAACTATGATTAACATGGTAAAGCAATTGACGACAAGGTTGAAGATTTTGGTGTCAGTTACTAGACATTTTAAAAGTGTAAATTATAATATCTAAAATTTAAAAGTGATTTAAGTAGCAGATTAGGCACTGAGGAAAAGTAATGAAAAAGAAAAAATATATCCAGACAAAGATAAAAAATGGAAAATACAGAAAAGAGCCTAAGAGACATGTGGATATGATGAATATAACTTAACATGGCAGTGAAGTCCCAGAAAAAGAGGTGAGAATAATGGAATAAAGGCAATGTCTGAAGAGTCAATCTCTGAAAATTATCCAAATGGACAAAGACATCAGGTAGAGATTTGGGGTTACAAATGTCAGTAAGACAAACAGAAAGAACAGTATATCTAGGCACATTCATGGTCGAATTGCTGAAAATCAAAGACAAAGAGAAAATAGTAGAATAACCAGAAAAAAAAAAAAAAGACATATAATCGTCAAAGAGTCAACAATACGACTTTTAGTTGCTTTCTCAACAGAAATAATGGAATCCAGAAGACAACGATATGATATTTTTGAAGTCCTGGGATAATTCTACCAGTGTAGAATTCTATATCTAATGATGATAGTCTTCAAAAATGTGAATATAATTCAGGTATTTCAGGTTAGAAACCCTAAATAGACCCAACGTACCGTATTTTAAATCAGCAGACCCCTATTCCCATGTTCAGTGATCTTTCTGTAAAATTACTTGCTCAGAGTTCCAACTTGGAGAACCTGGTACACCTATTCCCCCTGGCTTTTCCATCCCATCATAGCCTTGGCAGTAGGGTATGGCTCCCCTCTCCACATTTCTTCCTCCAGCTGCACGAAGACTGGAGGGTGATTGGTTCTGTGGTTAAATTGCTCCACCAAGGGAAATGAAGGGAGGTATCCTGGCATCAGGTTATACAGGTCCATTGCAGTGGGAGGGAGAAGATAAAGACAGCTTTTCCTACTCCAGGGTCTCTCCCAGGTGTGAGCTCTCAAGGTTGCTTCTCACTCTGGGTATAAAGCTTTTACCTCTTTCCTTGCCAAAGGATGTTTCCTTTCTGTTTTCTGGTGTTTCCGGTCATGATTTTTGGTCTTCTTCGGAATCCTAGTCTCATAGCTTTACTGTTTTTGATCCCAAAACAAGCACACAATCTTTTAAAAGTTTTACTTTTGTCCTTTAAGCATAGCAATTAATTATTTTAATGTAACTTAATGAAACATGTAAGTGGTCAAAATAGCCCTCCCAAACACATGCATTACTTGAAAGTACAGTGAGTATCCATGATACTGAAGGAGGATACAGCTACATTTTAGAGTTGCACTGAGAACATGAGTCACATTGGATTAAGGGTTCACCTTACCCTCATATGACCCTATCTTAACTAATTACATCTACAATGACCTTATTTCTAAATAAGACTGGATTCTGAAGTCCTGAGGGGTTTAGACTTCAACATATGAATTTTGAGGTGGAGTGACCCCATTTGACCCATAACCTTTGGCATTTTCAAAAGGGCTGTTTTTATGTAAGGAATATATGACAGTTTTAAAAGCCTTTGAGAATTATCTGTGTATGTGACTCCTTAAAGCCTTTTTTAAAAAAATTTTTTTGAGTTGGAGTCTTACTCTGTTGCCCAGGCTGGAGTGCAGTGGCATGCTCACAACCACCGCAGCCTTGACCTGCTGGGCTCAGGTGATCCTTCAGCCTCAGCCTTCCAGGTAGCTGGAACTACAGGCACGCACCACCATGCCTGGCTAATTTTTTGATTTACTGTAGAGATGAGGTCTCGCCAAGTTGCCCAGGCTGGTTTCAAACTTGTGGGCTCAGGCAATCCTCTCACCTTGGCCTCCCAAAATGCTGGGTTTATAGGAATGAGCCACTATACCCGGCTATCCTTCAAGCTTTTAAGAGAGTATTTAGCTGGACGCTGCCAAGGAAGTGGGGAGAGGGGCACATAACATCAATAAAGGTTTCTTATCCTAATCCAGGCAAAGTGAGATCCAGTGGGAGGCCCAAACTTTACCTGCACATAAACCACTTATGTACCCAATCCTGACTTGTACCCAACATCTTAAAAAAAAAAAGTATTTGAGAGACAGTGGTTCCCTGTACCCCAATATATTCTTCCCTTCTTCTATAGGAAGGAATTATCTGATCTTATTTGGGTACAGGGTCCCCCATCATAAAGACTACACTTCCCAGCTCCTTTTGCATTAGGTGTGTCCATGTGATTATTTAAGCTCTAGACCAGACTGGCCAATAGAACTTTCTGTGATGATGGAATTGTCCAGCATAGTAGCTACTAGGCATATGAGACTGCTGAGCACTTGAAATGTGACTAGTGTCTTTAAGGAAAGACTAATTATAGTTAGATTTAGTTACTTTAAGTTTAAATTTATATTTAAACTTATGTTTAAATTTACATGACTAGTAGCCCCATATTGAAAAACCCAGTTGTAGACAGTGGGATAAATGTGGAAGTGCTTGCTCAACACACATCTAGTGCCTCAAGGAGGGAGGGAATACACCCTTCTTCCTCCACACCCTCCATCTTTCTGCATGGGATGTGGGTGTGTTGACTGGAGCCCCATACTGGATGGGGGCTGTATCACAGGGACTGTGGAATCGTGGGCTGGAGGAGTTTGGGATCTTTGTGGAGCAGAGCTACCATATCAGCCCCTGACTACTTACAGACACATAATATATTTGAGAGATAAATATTCTAATTGTGTAACCCACTGAAATTTGAGTTTTCCTGCCCTCTTTCGCTACTGAATTCTAATTAATACAAGAGGCAAAAGCCAAGTATTAATCACAGTGTTGTTAGTGATGGTGATAGATTAATGTTTTATAGCACCCCAGATCCTCATTACCACCCTTAGAATAAACAACTTGGGAAAACAGGAGGCAGAGTCATTGACTTAGATACCCATAGCTTTCCATTCGCATTAGTGGAAAAGGGACTCTTAAGGAATGCCTCTCCACCATAGGAGTAATGATCAATGTTGACTTGATATCTTCAACATTTTTCTGCTCTAAAAGTTTAGACCAATTGGCCAGCATTAAATTCTAGTGTAATGTTAGAATTCCTTAATAGATATTGCTTGACTACAACTCAAACTGTCTAAGTTTCTTATTATGAGACTACTGCATTTCTGGAGCAATTTTACTTATGTGTGGCATATTTTTAATATTTTCTATCTGCTCTGATGGCTTGCTCTTGGGGTTATTGCCCAGAAAAGCACCCTGAATGGCCTTGTGAAGAACCAGAGGGCGCTGCAGAAATGCGATGGGGTGGTAGGCTAGTCAGTCACTGCTGGAAAGGGAATGGGGGAGAAGACAGAGTTATTCTTCTCACCCCAACCTCATTACAACACCCTTTTAGCTGGCAGAATTACCACCCACTGTTTTTGTTGGCAGCTCTACTGCAAACTGTGTGTGTTAAAAACCCCTATATTTTTTTGTCAAGCTGTTTTGACAGGGATTTGGCCTTTAAATAGTAATAGCTCATTAATTGCTTTTCTCCCTGCAATCCAGAACCTTCCTGGTCTCCTTGTATACTTTGGAATATCCAGAGATGTAAGCCAATAATGTATTTATTTTAAGTGGTATTATGGGTGTGTTTTTAGAAAATATTCCTTGAGACCATGTGGGAAGTGCATGTCCTGACCGCAGTAGGACTTGGAACTCCATGTAAGTATAATTACAGTCTGACCCCATTTGCTCTTAACAGTCTGAGCTGTTGTAATGAGATGGTGCTTGGTTTGTGCTTATGGGGTCACAGGCAGAGAGATGGGGCTTATTGTTAGATTTATTTACTTTAACAATGGATGATTTACCTGGATCTAGTTCTTTGTGGTTTATATAGAATAAATATTCTCAATCTCCATGTTACGGACATTGAAAAGCCAAAAACTTTTGCAGAAATCCTGAGAGTTAAAGAATTCTGTTTTTAAGTGAAATTATTTGTCTCCCAAGGCCAAACCTGTCTGCTTTGTCAAGCATTTAAAAAATTCATTTAAAGCAAGTTAGATGAAAGTCTGTGTTTGCAGATGGCTTAAGAAGGCTTCTATCTACCATTATAATGACAGTTAATGTTGGTAGGCTGTTGCTTTTTTGACTTCTTAAGCAAAGTCTTTATTCACTTTAGGTTTTAAGACCTGGTATCTTACTTGATAAGGGTTTCCATATAAATCCCCAGATACATAATATCTAGGTTTTGCTGGGAAAATTGGAATTACAGGATGGTTTTCTGACTAAGGATATTTTTCTCTGTTATCGCTTTAATAACTGTAGAAGGAAATGTCATGGGATACGTTTAGTTCTGATAAGCTAAACTTAAATTTATATCCTTTGTTCACTTTTAACTTCTGTTGTTTTATTTTTTAAAAAAGAACATTCAAATTATTTCTAAGCCTCTTAGTAAAACAAGCTTGTTAAAGACTATAACATCTTTTACATCGCCAAATCTTTCTTTTAAGGACTTTGTGGAATTAACCCTTTCTCCTAATTTTAGACTCTTCTGTGTGCTCATTGGCTATGCCTAGTCTCCTTTTATTCTGGTATATACTGTGTAGCTGCAGATAAAACAGCATTCTTTGCACCAGTCTCCACTAAGTTGTTCAGAATGGACTCATTGGCCATGATAGCCAATAGAACTTTTTCCTGTTTTACATTTAGGACCCTCCAGCGGACCCTCCAACACACCAAAATCTGACATTTTTACCTCTCCTATGCCACAACCCTACTTTATCCTTTCTACCCCACCCCCCCACAAATCTGAATAAAATATGTACCATCTCATGACCACAGTTTTACTTCATTTGATTTCTTCATTTTTTGCATGAATACAAGTCCATCTAGAACTGCCCCCTTCCAGTTCTGTCTCCAACAAAATTGAACTCTCAATGCCTTTAAACATTCAGGATTGTACATCCAAGACCAGAGATGATCAGATGGAAGCAGGTCCCGGGGTTGGAACATGGATAGTGCCGGTGGCAGAGCAGAGCGCTGTATGTGCCAAATGACTTCTATATGAAACTGCTCCCCTCCCACCAGCCCTTTAGTAGGACAGATACTGGACTTGTCATCCACTGACCCTAGTGAAATGTGCTATGGCATGAGGAAGGCTGGGACGCACCAACCTTAAAGACAAAGAAGCCCTTGCCTAACATTCAAAGTCAGTATCACTTTATTCCCAACCTGCCTTTCCAATCTGACTATGGACCCCAAGAATATCTGTGTTCATACTTTTCCTCACACTCCATTGAGGTGAATCTGATATTTCTACTTGTCTGTTGGGTGTGTCTCTGGTCATTTTCCATTTGGCCCTCTCCTGATTCAACCAGTTGTTTATTGTCAATAACCTAAAATGTTAGAATCTCATTCGACTTTCTTTATCCTTCCACCCTACTGTTGGTGGGAGTGTAAACTAGTATAACCTTTGTGAAAAACAGTGTGGTGATTTTTAAAAGATCTAGAAATTGACCTTCCATATGACGCAGAAACTCCCCTTCTGTGAACATACCTGGAAGTACTCAAATCATTCTACAAAAACATATCTGTGCATACATGT
The DNA here is from genome assembly GCF_000164805.1 of Carlito syrichta. Lineage (NCBI taxonomy): Eukaryota > Metazoa > Chordata > Mammalia > Primates > Tarsiidae > Carlito > Carlito syrichta. The sequence continues at coordinate 27,900 of NW_007247093.1, forward strand.
TTATTGCAGCACTATTCACAATAGTAAAAACGTGGAACCAACCATATTGCCATTGAAAATGGTCTGGATAAAAAATATATGGTACATATACATGATGGAATATTACACAGCCATAATGAAGGACAAGATTATGGACTTCACAGCTACTTGACTGGATAAATTTAGTGTCTTTCATACTCAGTGATCTATCACAGAAACAAATAACTGAATACCACATGTTCTCATTCATAAGTGGGTCCCAAACAGTAACCACAATACTATAAGAGAGGGATCAGCAGTAGCAGGACACTGCCAGGGGAAGAGGGGAGCACATAACATCACTTAAGGGTATCTGATCCTAAACTAGGGGAAGTGAGAACCAGTGGAGGCCCGGGTTTCACCTGCATGTAGACCACGTATGTACCTAATCCTGACTTGAACCCCACATTTTAAAAATAAAATATAGAGAGTAAAAAAGAAAATTTCATGTGGATTTGCCAAATTTTCTGCTTAAGTTAATGAACCAAATTGAATTCTACTAAATGCATTTTTGTGTTTTCAGGATATTTCCATCTTTGAGGTATGATTCTGAATGTCATTTGTGCTTATACTGTATGGCATTCTGGAATATGATAGGTCCTAAGTATATTCTTTTTTTTAAAGAATATTTCTATGATTTCTAAAGGTAGCAAGCATGATAGTAATAATTACTTTTTAGACTTTATTAATGTCGGAAATGGTTTTTGAAGTCATGGAGGTGCTGCACGCAGAGAAAACTACTCAGCTTACATATCTTTAGGATTCTTATTTGTAGGTCATTGGCAAAGAATGTGTTTTCTAAGTTTATTACTTTGATGGATATTTTAGTTTAAAACTCTTTTTTTATAGGTATCCTTAATTTTGTTACCCTTCTTTTTTTTTTTTTTTGAGAAATAATGCAGTGTTTTATTATAGTACTCAAAAATCAGAAATATCCAAGAAAATTTTGGCTGAATTTTACATTTTAACATAATAGTGTTTTGCACATCTGTGTTACCCTTCTTTAAAGGGAAAAATCATCTAGGAATTTAATGATTTTTGGGGAAGAACAGATACTGGAAATGTTATGAAGAACAAACAGTATTTGGAGGAGCGGACTCCAAGTCTTTGGTTTAGTAGAGTATTGCAGCTAGTTTGGAAGGGAATACAGATCTTTTGCTAGCCATATACATTTGATTGAATGTGTTTTCGAAAAACTAGTAACTTTATAAAACATCTGTTGAGAGCTAGCCAGTGATCTCTACATTCACCCAATATTTGTGAAAGAAAAAAAAGGGTAAGATTGATATGGATAAGAGTTCCTTTTTTCCATGTGAGTTTATATTATTTTAATTGTATAGCGGTAGATGTTTTCCTTTATTTTGACTGAAAATAAAGTAAGTGATACACACACACACACATGGAAACAACACGTTATAGGAATGAAAGAAAGTAAGCTTTGAAAGCAGGTGCATCTTGATTTGACTGCTAGTTACTGTCACTAACTTGCTTATATGATCTGTAGAAACTTAATCTCTCCAAACTTTAGTTTGCTTATCAGTTAAATGAGCAAAATACTTTCTATATGATAGGTTTGTTGAGTATGAATATTAAGTGAGGTATGTGCAGTAAATGCTATAGAGTAGGTCATCAATAAGTATCAAATTCCATTCTCACTTTCTACATGCAATGTAAACAGGGTTTAAAGCAACCAGTGTGAGTTCATATAAACTGTGGACTAGATTTGCTGTACAAATACCATACTTTAGGAAGTTTTAAATGGTTAAGTTTGCTTCTCTTTAAAAATGCCATCTTTATCTTGGTTCATATCACTGTGTTTTGGCTGCATTTGCTAATGTTTTCAGTAGAATCATACCATTCTCTGTTGGCTTTCTTTATAATTCTATTTTTTGGGGACTGTCTGCATACTGTTTTATTTTGGGACCCACTACGCTTGGAATTTTGACTTCACTTGCCTTTTTTCCCTTCTTGCTTTTGGCCCATGTCCTCCTATTTCGTTTTGGCTCTACTAATGTAACAGTTCACGTGTATGCTGGAAGTGTGCCCTATACAGCTTTGCTGGTGCAGTATTCCTTTTTATTTTTCAGAACGACAAGCTTATATCTCCCGTATGTGAAAACGCTTTAGAACTTCTCGTTGACTATAGATTAGTTGACATTTTAAACCGTAGCCAATGTTGTGTAGTTGTGTTTGGTATTCTATTTCTTCTTTACCCTTTTCTTCATGCACTTCATAGTTTTTAGCATCAATGAATGATTTTTTTTTTGAGTTGGAGTCTTACTCTGTTGCCCAGGCTAGAGTGCTGTGGCATGCTCACGGCCACCGCAGCCTTAACCTGCTGGGCTCAGGTGATCCTTCAGCCTCAACTTTCCAAGTAGCTGCAACTATAGGTACCCCCTACCACGCCCAGCTTGTTTTTTGATTTATTGTAGAGATGAGGTCTCACTAAGTTGCCCAGGCTGGTCTCGAGCCCCTGAGCCCAGCCAATTCTCTTACCTTGACCTCCGAAAGTGCTGGGATTACAGGCTTGAGCCACTGCGCCTGGCTTAGTGATTTTTAATAATCCGAATGTATATAGCATTGCATTGAATTTTGTTCTAAGCAGTTTAAAGAGACCCTGTGCTATTATATTTTCTATGTGCTTATTATATATACAGATTATTAACTTTCAGGTACTAAAATTTAATCTAAAAAGGGCAAATGTGGACACATAGTCCAAGAAAACAATTGAATAATTACTATGTGAATAGTAAAAAAACAGACATGAACATTATTTACCATGAACCAGCCCTCTAGCTCCCAAGATGCTATCTCCTTGTCCATATTCATGGTCTCTGAGTATTGAGATGTCAACCTCCTTTTCATATTGCCTGGAATAATTGCCAGGCAGTTGTGCCACTTAAAATGAGGTAACAAGTTCTTTGATTGAACTGGCAGTTCTACCCCTTATGATAGCATCTTTGTAACAGGGTTGCTTTATTCTTTTCACAGTCTGTTCTCTCAAGAAATAAACAACAAGAGTGGACAATAATGGCTTGGAGGAGGGATCCCAAGACACATGGGAAGCCAAGCTCACCTCCTTCTGAGGAGGCAAAGGGAGCTGGATAGTCCCTCTGTTTGCTTACTGGCAGCTGGAATGTGAATCTGTGTCTCCATGTGGCCAGTTAGAAGCTTAAGGCAGAGAATTTAACCTTTGAACTAGTTACTCTGAAGCTTTTGTAGAGGACCAAGGCTGGACAAGTGTGCAGAGTTCTTAAGCTGACTGCTCCTGTGGCCTGATCTTGTCTGTATCTCTCCTCCTCTCCACCCCTGACAGAACATGCTTCTCCAATCTTACAATTTATCAGTGACCCTTCTGGTGAAGTGCTCTTCTATTTAAATTTACCAGGGCATATTTTGTGATACTTGGAGCCAAGAATTTGAAGATAATAATCAGGCAAATCAAGCAACTAGTAGTAGTGGAGGGACACATAGCCCTACAGGAGGGGTAGAATTATCATTGAGAACACAGATAAACCAGACATTGCTTGAAAAGAAGACTTGCCAGAAAGATCCAAGGTAGGCTCTATTAGAAGTGATTACAGCAGGTTAGGGCTGAAAGAGGACTTAACAAAGAGAAAAACAAGTTTGGCTTTTTATTTTTATTGATTTTTTTTTGAGTTGGAGTCTCACCCTGTCGCCCAGACTGGAGTGCAGTGGCCGCTCCCGGCCACCGCAGCCTCGACCTGCTGGGCTCCGGTGATCCTTCCACCTCAGCCTTCCGAGTAGCCGGAATTACAGGCATGCGCTACCATGCCCGGCTGATTTTTTTATTTATTGTAGAGATGAGGTCTCACTGCCCGGGCGGGTCTCGAACCTGCGGGCTCAGGCAATCCACTTACCTCAGCCTCCCAAAGGCGCGGGATTACAGGCTGAGCCACCGAGCCCGGCTTATTTTTATGGATTTTTAAAAAAATTTTTTAAAGATACAGATATTACTCTGTCTCCTAGGCTGAAATGCACTGGTGTGATTGTGGCTCACTGCAGCCTCAGACTCCTGGGGTCAAATGATTCTCCTGCCTTAACCACCTAAATAGCTAGGACTACAAACATGAACCACCACACCTGGCTTTTTTTTTTTTTTTTTTTAAAATAGAGACAGGGTCTCCCTCTGTTGCCCAGGATGGTCTCAAACTGCTGCCTCAAGCAGTCTCTCCACTTTGCCCTCTCTGAGTGCTGGGAATACAGGCATGAGCTACTGCTCGGCTTTTTATTTTGAAAGTCCTTTGATAAGTTGAATATTGTGATCTATTCAATAAGCAAGACTTTTTATGTAGAAAGGGAGTACTAGAAATGAGAAGAGGAATAAAAAAATGGCAGCCTAGCCTTTTGGGATATGGATAAGGATGGTCTTCCTGATACTGCTAAGGAGAGGGACACGCCCACCCGTGTGAAAGAATAACTGAAATGCTTGGTAGTTGACTGAATTTGGGGCCAAAGCAAAAATAGAATTTGAGGACAGGTATAAACATTTTATTTTGTGCTGTGTGTGTCATTTGACTTTTAGATTGACTTGAGATAAAATGAATGAAAACAGTCTGCCCTCATTTCTTTGTTATTTTTCTTTTTTATTTTTTTTTTGAGTTGGAGTCTCACTCTGTCGCCCAGACTGGAGTGCAGTGGCCGCTCCCGGCCACCGCAGCCTCGACCTGCTGGGCTCCGGCGATCCTTCCGCCTCAGCCTTCCAAGTAGCCGGAATTATAGGCATGTGCTACCATGCCCGGCCGATTTTTTTTTATTTATTGTAGAGATAAGGTCTTGTTGCCCAGGCGGGTCTCAAACCTGTGGGCTCAGGCAATCCACTCACCTCAGCCTCCCAAAGGCGCGGGATTGCAGGCTGAGCCACCGAGCCCGGCGTTACTTTTCTTAAATATCATTGGCCCAAGGAAGAGTCAAACCTTTTATACAGAAAATCCTGCCTTTAAAAAAATGATAGGTTAATTTAGTTACATTGTCCTGTTGTACAAATTTTTAACTTTGCACTGTTTTTGTTTTTACCTGTTGCTCACTGTGTGGGAGACTAAAATAAGAGTTTGAAGAATATGGAGGTTTAAGCTGAGAGGCTGCTGGGGTCATATTCTTTTCAACCCAAAACTTGTTCTCCCTCTAGTATTTCATTTCCACAGGGATAAGTTGCACAACTTTGTTCCATTTTGAATTCTTTGCAGGATTTGTCTTCATTTCCTCTCTTCCATCAGATTCCTATATTTTCTTGTACTGTTTGGCCAACACCATTGTTTTCATCTACTGAGTGGAACAGTAGATGCTGTTCCAGCTTTGATATTAATTTCCTTTCTAGTACAGCAGTTCTGAGCCTGGAGTACATTAGCATTTCTTTTCAATTTTGGAGCGAGATTTTGATCTCTGAGCACTCTTGCCATGTGTCTGTGTTTTTTTGATGGTTCATTGTGGTTGCTTTCAGTGTTAGGTTAGAGTTCTCTCTTTAGGTCTCTGATGTCATTTGAAAAGCAAATAAGCATTTAATTCTGTGCTTCTCTTATTCTATAAACATGCCTAGTGCAGTGTGTTGCCTCTTGAAGTGCTCTTGCTTAATTAACATGCTTTAGTTTTTAAAGGATTGATTTGTTCAGCAGAATTATTGATAGTTGATTCTAGGAGTGAATTTTCTCTGATATCTATTTGAGGAAATAAATCTCACTACTCTGTGCCTTTCTTTAATTAATTCGTTTTTGTTATCATCAACTCTTTATTTAATAAGTCTATAAAGGATCTTCAGTGGTGTTGAGATGTCAGTACTGTTTGGCTATAAAATTCCAGGATGATGTCTAATGTGTCCATTTTAGTAAAGATGCAATTTGCTTATGCAGTAAATACAAAAGGAGCATCCATGGACTAGTCCTCCTACTGTGATGATATATAATGATTATACATAAGGAAACATGCCTCTTAAGGATTAGGTAACCAAGGGTCGAATTCCACCTCTGCCCTTATCTACCTCTGTGATTATAGTCAGGACACATCATTCTCACAACTTTCCTTGCCTGTAAGAGGGCATGACTTTTTGCCCTGTTTGTTGCCAGGCTGTTGTGGCTGGCCATGTGGAATCATGAATGTGGTAGTGTGATAACTCCATTCCTGCCCAGCGTTGACCCCTGCACTGCTCTGCTGCCATCTACCATGTAGCCTGATCTTCAGCGACTCTTTTATGTTATTTGTATGGTAGTGAACTTTTATTTCATGTACATGTTGTGGTGTTCTCACACCATATACTATGTATCTGCTCTGTTTATGCTCTCTGAATTGCTCTTTATATGCCCCTCAAAATGCCACCCAGCTTCCCAGCTGCACCTTAAATGGCTTCTCCCTTGTTTTTTTCTAATCTGAATAGCCTGTTAGTCATCTCTGATACTACTTTGCCATCTGGTCACTATGTTGAATTATAGTAGGTCATGTATGTGTCCTGTATTGTCAGCTAGATTAAAATTATGGGTCAGGATCCTGTGTTTTGGCATCTCTTGCCACTTGTATGAATCAGGAGTTTTTGCATGTTGACTAAATTGCCTTTGATAAATCAGGAAATCCCCCAACCTTAGTTTCCGTATTTGCACAATACTTTGGGTGATCCCTAAGACCTCTTTCATCTTTACTTGTAGAGGATGACATGAATTTGTGTGGAAATGTAAGTTGGACATCCTTCAGTCTTGCTGCAAACAGTTGAGTGACCCCTTGGGCAGCCAGCAGCAGGTGCTGCATCTGCAGTAAGCCTAGAGTGCTCACCATGTTGTCAGGAAGCCAAGCATATGGACACACACCATGCAGAATGACAAGGGACACATTCTTGTACGTGTGAGAATGATTGGGATTAAGTGAAGAGCTAATAACTCAGGAATAGAGAGGGGAGATGGTACATTCTTTGGCATGGATCCTAGTGGATGAGAGTGCTACAGTTTGCTGGGACATTGGGTGGCAAGTGCTTCCAGGTAAACATCCAGAAGAGCCTAAGAAGCTGATGTGCATGGATGCAGGGAGTGGTTGTCGTGGGTATCTTAGGCCCTATATGAAAAGTGGGTGGGGATTCAGGGGATGCTGGGGGAGATGCCCTTTAGTCATGTGGAGATAATAGAGCTTGGGCTCCTCAGAGATAGCTGAGTGGATGCTGGAGCCTCTATTTCAGAACCAGTTGATGCCATGAGAGGATAGGAAGATGGCCGTAGTGGAACATCTTTCCTGTCCATCAGCCAGTGCCAGGGAAGTGTCCTAAAATTCAGAGCTCCAAACCCAATACCTACAATTCTGATTCCATAGATCTTGTAATGTGTTTTAATAAATTATCCAGTGATTCTGAAGCAGGTAGCCAATGAAACACACTTTGAGTGTTTCAGAGTATCCCTAAGAACTTTGTAACCCAGGGAATTATAAAATTTGCACAGGTTTGCAGTAGTCATGGGGAGATGGATTATAGATAGCTCTGTTCAGATCCTCAAAGAGATCCATAGACTCCCCAAAGTTTCAGAATCACTCAACTAAGAGAAAAGCTTGTAAACCAAAATGAGAACAGCACCATGGCAGGAATACTAGACATCAGTAACTTTTAAAGAGACGTTTTGTATAGCAGGAAGAGTCAGTTTTCAGAAGCCCTACAGGAAGCACATTAGGGAAGAGAAGGTTTACCACCCAGTGTGTAAATTGAGATATATGTGCATGTTTAATATCTCAGTGTCTAAAGGAGATACAGTGTCTAGTGGATCAAGCAATTTAACAGTTTATCTCTAATAGGGTTTAAAACAAAAACAAAAACAACAATGTAAGTCCATAGATTTTTCTTCTGACTTAATTAAATCTTCTGGCTTCCCTTGGGTTTTATTTTTTAATTCTAATGTTGGGAATTTATTAAAGTTCAGTAGAATAAAGCTCTTTATTGAGAATTATCAGTAAGGGTGCCACATTTTTCTCTCCCATTGTTAAGGTCATGCCAGTATTTTTGTGAGAAACATCTCTTTAAAATTTATAGAGGATGTAGGGGAAAAAAAAACTCAGATTGATACAACTTGGCTTTTACTCTTAACCTTAAAATTTTTGCATCATGTCAAGCATACTGATGAAAAATGATGTGGGCTCCCTCATTCTTTCCCTAAACCTAGAGTAAAATGAGCATGTTGTTTATGCAAAATCTGTACAGCAAATGGGATATAGGAACTCTAACAGAGGGACTGTGTGATCAGAGGTATGTTTCCCAGCAATGGTGAAGGCAGAGCTATGAGTTGGTAACTAGCTGAGGCTCCCAAAGTATCACATTTGATTATTGGTTTAAACATTACAGAAATTGAGCTGGTCTGTGAAACTTCCTTTAGGCAAATTTCTAGCCCCATGAGGGGTTACTACTTCTTAAACACAGTCAATACTATATTGATCCACAAGGATTTATTGTTTGTTCATGGCACACCCAGTACTAGGTTAGATATTGTTAAAGGTAAGTGCCCAGTATGGCCAAGGGCCAACAATAAGATTATTTAAAGAACATTCCATAAGAATGAGGGATCCCAGTTGTATATAATCTAGTGTAAAATTAGACACTTAGACTATTAAAATAGCTATATGGTGACTCTTTGAATAATTTATCCCAGCGACTACAGCTTCTTACAAGTCAGCCACATGAAAAGAAAAAAAAAAAAAAAGCTTTAGGAGAAACAGAACTTTATTCACTCTCCTGGCTTTATATTAAATATATCCTAATGAATAATTTCTGAAAGCAAATAGGACTCATCCAGGCATAATGAAGTAATTGAATTTGATATTATTTTTTTGAACCTATTTTCACCTACTTTTTATATGTCTATAATGTCTTTACATTTTTAATCAAAATCAAAGATATGTGATACCTAGTTATTTATTCTTGAGGATTTTTTTGTGTGGGCCTGTGCACAATAGGTCTATATAATAAATATTCTTGGGGGCAGATGTGGTTAGAGAACTTACTTTTTTTTTTTTGTTTGTTTGTTTGTTTTGAGTTGGAGTCTCACTCTGTCGCCCAGACTGGAGTGCAGTGGCCGCTCCCGGCCACCACAGCCTCGACCTGCTGCGCTCCGGCGATCCTTCCACCTCAGCCTTCCAAGTAGCCGGAATTACAGGCATGTGCTACCACGCCCAGCTGATTTTTTTGATTTATTGTAGAGATGAGGTCTTGCTGCCCAGGCGGGTCTCGAACCCGCGGGCTCAGGCAATCCACTCACCTCAGCCTCCCAAAGGCACGGGATTACAGGCTGAGCCACCGAACCCGGCTATGAGTCCATTTTTGTATAGTGTTTTTGAGTTTTACATCTCAAACCTCTTTGTTGTAGACTGAAAAATTTACATTTATTCAAATAATTTTAGATGTTAGTAAGCAGATGCTAAAAAGAGTAATACTGAAATTATATGATTAGATTTTCTTCAATGATTCTTTTGGCAAATATAACTTAATAATTTTGGATTGATTGGGATAGGAACAATCACTCCAAATGGGTTCTAGCCCACACAGGATTAAGGATGCTGGAAACCTTGTCCTGTGACCTTGTCTTTCTTGCTTTTTTTCATAGAGCAGTAGCCTGACCAACTGCTTGACCAGCCCTTAGTACTGATCTTCATTTCAGTAGGGTCTCTTCTTCCTTCTTACAACCTCCTCCTAAACCTTTTCTTCTTGCATTAATGTTGAACTCAGCCTTCCTTTTTGCTTGTATTATTTGACATTATTTTATTTAGTTTTTAATATTTTAATAACTCCCCCCTCAACAATCCACCTGATACACAATAACACATTTGAACCTCCAGTATGTTACTGATAAAGAGTTATTACATTTAAGAGAAGAGACAAAAAAGAATGTATAATCTTAGAATGGAAGTATTACCTTAGAGATAATCTAGGCCTGAAGGAGTCAAGTATCATTTGATATTAACTTTTTTTTGTGGCCCATTTTTTTTGTTACTCATGGAACTCCAACTTTTAAAGTAAATAAAAGTTAAATAGATCTGGTTGAAGCTGGGTTTTAGAAGGGTCCACAATGGGCTTGCCTTCACAATTTGAGAGCATCAGAAGGTTCTGAGGATCACAGTTTGAAAATGTAGTAATCTGACTCATCCATGCTGTTTTATAGACAGGATATCAAGACCCAGAAAGGAAAGGGAGCCAACATTTACCTATTTACTAGATAAATAGGGATGTAAGTGGATAGGTAGATAGATAGATAGGAAGGTAGGTAAGTAGGTCAGTAGATAAATAGCGTAATGCATATGTTTATATACGCACACATTGTATACAGAATCGTTTAATCCTTATAACATTCTAGAAGGTAGATGATTTTATAGATGAATAGATGAGGCTCTGTTAAGTTGATAGAGTTGGGACTCATGTTGGGTCTTTCTTGTGGCAAATCTATATTCTCCTCATTGTATCTCCACTCTGCTGAATGGTTGTCCAAAGCCACACACTTGCAAGGGCAGGGCTGGAACCCAGACAAGGTTGTTCTCTTAGCCTACCTTGTCTCTTTAGGGGGACTGATAAAATAATACATACTGAAAAGTAAGTAGAATATTGAGTAAACACTGAATTAGGAAAAGAAAAGAAAGACACTCTAGTTGGGTTGACCTTGAGAAGGGTTATTAATGTTCTTAGTTTTGTACATTTTAGCAACTAATTGGTCATGTAAAATGACTGGAAGGAAAGTTGATTCACAAGAATTTTTGTGCCATCCAAGTATTGCTCTTAGCTTAGAGTTTTTTCATGGAATCTAACTTGCTAGTTTTACAAATTATATAAGGAATCATTTTTCTTCAAGGCATGTATACTTTATGACCTAAGTATTGAAAGTTGACATTGAGTATTAACTACTTTTATGTGTCATATATTTGAAAGACATATAATATGTAATCATTTACATTTTTTTAATGTTGAAAAATAAAACAAACATGACCGACTGCGTTATTAAACCAGATTTCCAGTATGATACACATAAAATCCATGTGCTTTTTGTTGACTTATGCTGAAGTCTGCCAAATAACACCCTTATTATGCGGATTCTTAGAATAACAGGCCATTGATATCTTAGTAGATTCTTACATCTAGTTGCTGACTCTCTAGTTTTCTTTTTTTATCTGGAACATTTAGGAAAAGGAGACATTCAGGATGAGTTTTTGTTCTTTCTCTTGGCTCCCACAACATTTTTCATATTCCTCCTTTTTAACTCCTCTGTGTTCCCCAAGTTGTCTTCCTTGTGGACAAGGACTTCTTTTTCTTTCTCTCTTTCTACTTATCCCCTCCCCTTTTCTCCCTAGTGCCTGTAATAATGTCTGGCACATAAATCTTTAGTTAGGAAGAGTGGAAGGGACAGGGAGGAAGGGATGGCGATGCCCTGAGTCAGATAAAAAAAGGCAAGAACTCTAGAATCAGAATTTCTTCTTTCTTTGGAGTAGCCAAAGTATTCAGTGAATAAAGTCCACTACATGTTTTTCCTTCAGTGCTTTCTAATAAAGATAGAGCAGAAAACAGTTTTTATTCTTACCATTGTTACAAAAACACTTTACACAATTCTATTAAACCCAGTAGGTATTTAATGAATAATGATCACCTTTCTAGGTCTGGGGATACAGAGATGAACAGAACATTGTTCTTGTCTAGGGAGCTTACGGTATGAAGAAGACAAGTATGTCTACAATTATATTGCCATATAGTATGATAAGGACAACAAGAAGACCTACACATTTTGCAGTGATGGTTTCCCATGGGAAAGATTGATTGCTTTTACCTGTGAAAAGGTGTCAGTAACAGGCATCTAGGAGAGGTGACTGCTGAGTTGGGATTTGAACAGTGCACCAGAGTTTTCCAGCCAGACTCTAGGGTGGAGGTAGGGGAAGCATTCAACAGGTAGAGGGACTGAATGAGCAGAGGGGTGGTTTATGGGCAGCAGGGTCATTAGGGGTAAATCTACAGGGTCATTGGGGGTAAATCTACAACCCCCTCTATAGTTGGGAACTATAGAACATACAATTAAAGGGAAATGGTGGCAAGAAATGGAGATAAAGAGGTAGACAAGAATCAAATCAGAAAAACAACATGTGTCACATGTAAAAATCTGAATATTACCTCATAGGCAGTGAGGAGCTGATGTGTAGTATTAAGTAGGGAGGGAGCAATTTCATCTATACATTTTTATACAAAGTTCGCTTGCTGGGAGCATGTAGGATACACTGTAAAGGGCAGAGTCTAGTTATGAGGGAGTTGGTCAAATTAAGCAGGGGCCTGAGTTGAAACCTAAATTGTGGTGTGGTGAGAATTAGGAGACTGATAGGAGAAAAATTTAGGAAGTTGTTTAGGGCATAGGCTGTTGAACAGAGAGGTCGGTAACTTGACCATTATAGGCAGTATAGATGAAGAATGTCTATTACTTTGTTTCTCATTTCGGATAGCATGTACCAAACATAGTTGTGACTTTCTTTGATATTCATCACCTTGTAACAGTGACTATACTTTTACATATACCACTAAGTTCCCATTTCCCTGGGAAACAAATAATAGATATTACAAAGGAGTCATATATTCTATAGGGTATAATTCATGGTCAAAATTGTCCTAAAAGATCCTTTAGGGAGCTTCCAGGTTGAAAACCAGCATATTGTTTCTCAGTAAGTCCAAAGAACCACTCCCTGGCATTGGAGTAGACTGCTGGTTCCTCATTTGAGCACAAGGTTAGAGAGGTGGTTTGGATTTTGGATCCATGTTTTAATAAAAATGCAGATCTTTAAACATGAGACTCATATGGATCCCAATGAAATGTCACGCTAAAGCCTGAAGGATGATGGAACAGAGACCAATTGAGTGGGGGAGCACCAGTTCACCTTTCTCATTTCTTTTGTCTGGTGCATAAGATTGTTAGGCTCCTGGACTAAACGAATGACTTCTTTATCCACACCACAACTCTTTCAGCATTGAGATCATGCAAGTTAAACACATCTTCGATGTGAAGACTGCATATCTTCTCTTTATACAATGAGCAAGGCACATGCAACTGATAAATCCAAAAATCATTGTATTCCAGGTCTGTGATTCCAGTTACATACAGTCAACCATAAAAGTTACATTGTTTTTTTTTTTTAATGTTAGAACAAGTTCTCCTAATGATAGGAAATTGGAATGAATGTCTTACCAAAAGGATATATGAAATTATGTTTATTTTTTCTATATAACTTGATTCTACCCAGTGAACGTGATGTGTAGAAAAGTGTTCATTGAGGGAAGTCGGTTTAGTTGAGTTTAAGTCAATCAACATCCCGTGAAAATAAACAATTGACTCGCTCTTTTAAGCTGAATAAATAACATGACTTGGCTGTACTGCACGTTGGTGAGTTCAGGAGTTTATTTTATCAGCTGTCCCAGATAATGATTTTATGCTAATAAAATCATCAAGAGATGGATTTGTAAATCATACTAAACTGGCAGGAACGCTACTGGGCATAAAATGAAATTCTGCTTTTCATTAATTTCCTGGGTATCTTTGACCAGTAACCAAGACCGTTTTCTACCTAGGATACCTCTTCTTATCGAGTAGATCCACTTCGAAGAAAAATTATGGTTGGTTTCTTAGCATGAAATTAAAGCAGAGAATTCAGCACTTTGATCTAGCCATGTGATTCTGTTGCCTTTCTTCACCTGAGAGGTATTTATGACTAAAAAGAGTTATTTAGAACAGTGATCTCCTTTTTGAGGAATGCAGTACAATCCATTGATGTGTAGAAGTAACCATTTGAACTTTAACTTATGTATATATTTTCTAGTAATACTTTAAAAGGTCAATTATATGCATGTTTGTAAAGTACTACATGTATATAATTTACAAATAAACAGGATGCTTGTGTCTTTAAAGAAAACTGATAAGAAATCTTCTTAAAATTGTTTTTAACTACTGATCTCTAGAGCACTCTTTCCAAAATAGGTCAATGATTAGATTATTCTGGGACCTTTTTTTGAAAATCACTGATTCCTGGGACTGCTCCCTGAAGATTCTAGTTAAATAGGTTGGTCTAAAACAATGACTACCAAGCATTAATGTGCATTAGAATCATCTGTAGGGTTGTTAAAGCTCTGGTTGCTGGATACCACCCCCAGGGTTTCTGATTCTATAGGTCTGGCTTGAGGCCTTAGAATTTGCATTTCTAATGAGTTAAACTCATCTAGTTCAGGGACCCACTTTGAGAAACACCACACTAGTTTGGGACTCAGGACACCATTGATTCCAGAAATCAGACGATTAAATGCTAACCTAGTTTGGTCATCTTCTCCCTTAGATGTGTCTGGCAGATATTTTATCCTTTTACTTTCCTCTCTAACTCCTGTTTTTATGACAAAGGCAGATGACTATTTTTTACACTGTGCTATTGTGGTATTCACTGTACTATTATGGTGCACAGGGCAAGAACACCAATGTTTTATATTCAGGTAGATTTGAATTTTCACAGGGAATCCATGCGTGTTTAATTTAGTCCAATAGTAGCTCTACGAGGTACTTATTTATATATGGAAAAACCAAAATAGTCAAGTCTCTAATAATTTGACTGCATCTATACAATATTTAGGGGTAGAAATAACACCATTGCCCATTTTTAAAAATCCACTTAAGATCAATAAGAAAAATGGTTGAAATCCTGCCTTTTTAAAAATTAGGAATTCATAGATTGACATAAAATGAAGTATGGGGTAAGTTTAATAAATCATAGAAACATCAAGAACAAGACAACTCATTTTCGTTGTATTATATAAAATACAGCCATTGGCAAATAGTACTTCTTACAATAGAGCATAGCATTAGCCATTTAAATGCCTGTGCAATGTGTAAAAACTGCTTGCTAGATTAAATTATGTAGAAGAGCATTTCTATAATGCTTAGTGTCTGATTCACTAAACATCACTGGCACACTCAAAGTTTAAGAGGCATTATATACTTTTATTGTTTGGCAAGTAATTAAATCTAGAAGTCACTGTGATTTACAAGAAGAAAGCAGTGGCTCTGCCATGTTGGTATATGTTTATTTTTTAACTCTTAAAATAATTATGTCTATTATAGTTCACTTCTTTTTATCCTTTGAACTATATAGTCTATAGCCATTTATTCTACCCAGTTTTAAATTTGAAATAAATAGATAGAACCATCTGAGATTTTATGTATTTTAGGAAAATAGAACATAACTTTAATTCTTTGGGGGAGAGTAATTTGGCACTATTTTTTGATCTGCCTTCTCTATAGAGAGACCCATTTAATACTTTATGCATTTGATAAAGAATGCCTTAAATGGGGTCATTCTGTATTTGGAACAAATGAGAAAAATGTTCCAGAAAACTCTTCAAGGAGTATTACAGTCTTTTCACAAAATAATTTTAAATGGGCTATAATTATAACAAGAGGGATGATTGCTAGAGTGTGTAAGTCAATTAACCTGTTAAAAGCAGAGAAATTCAAAATATGTACCTATCTTTTAAGTTGATGAAATTAACATTCGATTGTCCTCCACTGGCTCCTTAGATCCAGCACTTTTAGGAGCTTATTTACAATACAGTTCCCTTAGTAATACTTATATAAATACTGCAAGTTGTTGTTTACTTACTTTAAAGAGGTGAGTGAAAATGTGCAGACTGGTAAGAGAGGAACTTTGGATGTAGACCTCAGTTGAACTGCTGGCCCTACATGGAATCCTAAGGGACTTAGGACAAGATATTTGACCACTCTAAACTGCTGTCTGTAAAAATCAGAATATATTGATCAGGATTTAATCAGGAGACAGAAACAACACAATAATTTGAACAGGGACAATTTAATATAAATAAGAGTCCATTATAGTGGGGTATTGGAATACAAGAGATTGGCTAGTACAAACTAACAAGAGCCTTAAAGAATAAAGGAATTGTAGATGTCTGGAGCAGGCACTACCCAGGGGCAGAGGCAGAGCTTCCTGGGAGAGACCCTTCCAGGGCTGAGATTCAGGGCAGGGCTGTGGCTCAGCGTATGGCAGAGGAGTCCTGTGGGGCTGTACCTGGAGAACTTGGAGCCAGTGTGCCCTCTGGTTGACAGCAGAAACTGTTCATGGGAGGTGTTCTGCTGCAGGCACTCTGCTACAGAACCCCACTGGAGGAGGGTGCAGGGGCAAGCTGCTATTGCTGGAGGAACCAGGCACTGTGTTGGCCCTGTGCTGTGTACTGGGAGCCTGCCAGGGAGCTCAGGCAGGCCACCCCTTCCTTCTTCAGGGTCTCTCCTGCACCCTGTACTGACAGAGCTTTGTTTCTTGCCCACTGGGACAGGAAACAGAGTTAAAGGGTCTAGTTTGTACTTTCACAGAGCAAGTAGTGAAAATTGAAATTTAGAGCTGAGAGGTGCAATAACATGGATAATTGGTACAGGGGAAATTGATGCTTGCATTGGGTTTTTGAGAAGACTGAATGAGATAACACCTGTACATATTTCCATGGTTTTTGTTTTGTAACAAGTTCTCAGATTCAGACATATTGAGATGAGTCAGTCTAACACTTGCTGTGAGGAGTAAATGAAAGCATAACTGTGTACTGTCTTAAGCAGAATATGGCTGGCACATGGTCCACATTCAGGAAAGGTAGCTGTTAACATTACAGAACTTTGTAGCTCACAGGTTGCACTTCGACGATGTTAGTAGTGCTCTCACACAGTAGTGCTGATTAATAACTTTAAACTAAACAGTCCCTAGCAATGGCTTTCACCTCAAAACGTAAAAGACCAAAATAAGCAACCTTTGAACGATCCCTGAAATCAATTTAGTGGATCTAGAGCCTCTTTTTTAGAAAAAAATGAAAAAATACTTGTACATCTCAGTGGATGTAAGTTTGATATGTAAAATATGCATTTACCATGCACTGGATCAAGATGTCATGACTGTGGGTCAAAATCAAAATCAAAAAAAGTTTTTTAATACTGCTCCAAATGGTGGAATTCTAATTCTTGTCAATTTTTTGGCTTGCCTCCAGGCCTGGAACTTCAGTAGGATGTAGAATGGTATGAAAGATCTTATAAGGGTTCCTTTGGGGTAAAAGTGGGCCAACTTCTTCTTTAGGGCTTATACCATAGTAATCTCATATTATTCTTGAATCAACTGAATCATTTTCTTCTACTTCAAAGAAAGAAGAAAGGTAAATTCCCTCCAAGATGCAAATATCAATATTTAATTTTCATAAATCAGGAGTGACCTTTATAGACAACTAGCTTTGCTATCTGATAATTGCCAGGAAAAAAGAAAGAGTTCAACTTTTCTAAATCAAAAACCATAATTTGTGGAGACTTCACTAAAATTTAGCTGGATTATAGTTTTCAATCATAATAAAAAAATGAACATATTCAGTTGATTTAGTCACATTTTTCAGCTGATTCATCTTGGGTACACCAGAACAAGGCTGCTGGATGTTTTGTGGGACTGTGTAAAAAGATTGTTTTCATTGATTATGTTGATATTATTTGACATTTCTTTTACAAATTTCCAGGTAAAATTATTGCGGTCGGATTCTGCATAGAATTTGGGGGAATTCATTACACATTCTTTTAAAAAGCATTTATTGGGTGGCTATCATGTACCAGCTATAGGGAATACTGATATGACTAAGATATATTTACAATCAGTATTGCTTTTGAGCAGAATTCCTACCCTGCCTATGGACTTTCAGATACCTGTTCTTAAACTCTGCAGTTCTCATGAAAATATATCAGACCTAACACCATTTTTTCTGATCTTTAACACATGTGAGTCTACATTTCAGTAATAGCATAGACTACTCATGTTTAGTTGGGGAATAAATATGCAAATTCATGGCAGCCCACTAAGGCATTGTTGAGAAAAACAGTATTCATAAAGATAATTTCAAGGGATATTTCAGCTTTAATCTAGAATGCACTGAGCTCCCACAAAATCAAGTTTGTTAAAATGTAGTTTGGTCACATGCTATCATAAGATGTTACTGAATAGGCCCTAAAACTCATTGCCCTGTTCTAACTGATGCTATTGAGAACTTTTTATTAACTTATGTTGATTGCTTTTTCTATATTCTGGGAAGATAGTTCTCTCTGAATTTAGGATTAGGAGTAGCTGTGTTTCTTTTGCGTTTCCAGTTTGGAAGGTACTGTCATGTTCCTCAACAACCCCCCTCCAAAGTCAGTATGGCTGGGTTCAAATATCTGCTTCAGTACTTTCCTGCATTGAGACCTTGAGCAGGCCGTGCAACCATCTATCTAACCTTGGTTTCTGTATCTGGGAAAGTGAGGATCATAGTATCTACCTTATAGAGTATGTGAGGATTAAACAAGTTCTTAGTAAATGTTAGTCCCTATTATTAGTTTTTGTCTTAATATTATTTCACAGATACTGTGAATTGGGTAATCAGTCATATTTCCCTCTTTGCACTGGCTACCCCAAAGCTCAAAGTGAAATCTGTAGATTACTTCAAGCACATGAATCTTGTGGTATTTTTAATTATTTGGCGGTGGGTGAGGGAGTATTCTAGAATATTCTAGTCATATTTCTGGTCATTTTAATCTTTTCTCTGTTCTATTTGCATTGCTTTTTAATTTATACTTTAACATTTTTATTAACTCAATTTTTCATGTTATTGTATTGCATGTCTGGGAATAGGGCATGACATTATTAAGCTAGCAAATATTGTGTGTTGTATTCAGAGATGCTAAGGACAGGCCTTTCTTGAACTGTGATGGTAGGCATGCGTGTGTGTGCGTGTGTGTGTGTGTGTGAAAGAGAGAGAGAGAGAGAGAGATAGAGAGAGAGAATATATGAAGCAGAACACCAGTCCACTCAGCTTGTATAACCTTTCCTCCATCTTGTATATGACTTTTGGTTTAGTTCTGATTCCTCTCCACAAAAGAGAAATAATTTTTGATTTGACAGAGGAATATAGTTCGGCCATGGGCTATTGGGAGTCAGTTCAGAAATGACAATTTTGGAGAAATCTTGGGAAGTCTGTTGCTGACCACACTCCTGTAGATGATGGCAAAATTGGTCTGTGTTGTTCAGAAATTAAAGAGAACTGTGTTTTTGGAACTGCTTCCTTTCACTGTGTTTCAGGAAACCTTGCTTCCTTATCATATTTTTTCACAGGCTCCCACAGTATATTTACTTGAATAACCTATTCAACAGCCTGTTCTTTGCACTTCCATGTTTAATAGAGGCACCCACAGGGGTGTTACTTGTATGAATGTTCACAACTCTTCACCTTCATATGAAGTGCACTTTTAAATTTTCAATTATATCTTCTAATTAGTTGCGATGAAGTGAGCTCCTGAGGGTAATTGTATGACGTATTTGTGGTGAGAAGAATTTACCTTTGCTGGGTAATTTAACCATCAGAAATACCATGTGGGATATGCATTATTTCCATTTTATAGGTAAAGGATCTAGGCTTGAGAGAGGCTTAGTGATCTGTGTAAAACACAGCTAGTAGTGGAAGAATTGGGTTGTGCCAGTGTTTGATCCGGAACTGTACACTTCACTCCTAAATAAAGCTGCTCTGAAAATCAAAAGCTTAATTGTCTCTCTTTAATTGGTTATTTCAATTCTGGTGTCATTGACTTTAATTTCTTCTTATTTTAGCTCAGTAAACCACCTTTGCTATTTTGGTGGTCCCACATCTGTTGAATGAAGGGCAGCGGTGGCTCTGAAGGTTGGTGTGCAGGGGGTTGCATCCTAGTTGGGCAATAAGAAATTCAGTCTATTGCATTTTCCAGTGGCTCAACAATTCTTCATGGGTCCAGAAAGAACCATATCATACTTTATATGTTTTATTTCAAGTGATAAAAACAGCTTTGTGTAATGGGAAAATTATAACCTCCACCAGCGTTGTATTGGTCTTCTGGGTTTGCTCTCAGCCATGCATGCATGCTCTTGCCTTCATATTTGGTTCTATTTTAGTGCCAACAGTCATTTTGTAAAGCAGGTCTTTAACCAGCCTTAAGTTGTTTTGTGGATGCTGATCACTGTTTCTCACTGTTTGAGATTGCATTACAGGACTTTCATCAGAAAGGGTCCACTGAGGGACCCTTTTCTTTCAAAACTGATGATTTCATTCTGTTTGAATATTATTAGTGCTAACACTGTTTGGGTTTATTCCTACAATACTGGAGCTATTTTCTACATCAGAATTAGAGTTTGCAACCAAGAGAAAATATTTCCCATAAATGTTTGCATAGTCTTCTAACATTTCTTATCCCATATTGGAAAGTTATTAGTATTATGCACTTTAAACAAATCTGCTTTGTTTCTGAACTTGTTAAAACTCAGTAGGGAAATATAAATGACTGGTTGTTGTCAAGGTGAAATATGGAGTTAATGCTGTTATCTTTTATTATGAGTTTTTTGTTCTCAGTGGAATGTTTAGTTAAAAACGAGTACTGTTAAGTGTTACAGAAGACAATGGCCATGGCTACTGATTTCACCATCAGGGCTGGAGCTAATGATGAACACAGCTAGGAAGCTGGGAGAGACAATCTGAGGTTCATTGATGCTATCCTGTGTAATATTTTTGTGTCAGTGATTTGGAGGCAGGGGTAGAAAGCGTGCTCATCAAATTTGTAAATAACACAAACTAGGTAGGATGACTATTATCTGAATGCCAGTGTCAGGATTTATAGGCTGGAGTGATGCACTGAAAACAAGAGATGGGATTTAGTAAGTCCAAATGGACAGTCCTCATTTGAATTTAGAAAGTCACTTACCTTATTACAAAAGCAGAGAAATGGCTCGATGGTAGTGGTGTGAAAAAGCCGTGTGGGATTTCGGGCTCACAGAAGCTCAGAAAGGACTAGCACCCTGCCTGGACTGTTGAAAACAGAACAAGGTCAAAGGCAGTAGCCCGTTGAATTCTGAACACCTGCCAGGATGGTGAAGGGTCTGAAAACCTTCCTGTAAGAGGAATTGAGGGAGCAAAGTATGTTTTGCCTGTAGAAGTGAAGACTTAGAACATGACAGCTGTTTTTTAAAAATCAGTTTTTCTGTGCAAGAGCTGAAGTGTTTTTATTTATTTATTTATTTTTACTATTTCTTTACAGGATAAAGATAAATGGGTATACGTTTCAAGAAGCAGAGTTTGGGTCTTTTTAAGAGAGAATTTTCTACATGGTAGGGATGCTTTACAAAATTCTGAGTGCCTTGTCTGTTCAGAGGCTGGCTGTCTGTCTGACAGATTGTAGAACTGACCTAAGCTTTTGAATGGAAGTTGGACCAGGTAACCTCTAACAACTGTTTTCCCTCTGAGGTTGTACAGTGGCTGTTTTCCTTATCTTCTTGCCACCAGGGTGTACATTGCAGACATAGTATAAACATTCTTAAATTTGTGCTTTCTTTACTGGGAGCTTGTAATTTTCATAATTGGTAAGCAATTATAAATTTTGGATTAGTATAATTAATAGCATAATATAATAGTAGGCTTTTTATAATAATTAATATAATCAATATAATCACTCACTTTCCCCATATGAAGCATTGGAAAAAATATCTGATACTGTAAAAAGTCACAGGAGACATTTAAGAGGATATGGGATGGGCCTTAAAATCATCAACGTGCTGAATGCTACTGATGCTGAAACAGCTGAACTGCTATGTATATACTGCATTTTCTATTATTTTTTGTTTCTCTATTTAAGTAGTTTCATTTCTAGTACCAAAATTGAGCAGATGTTTACCACATATTTAGTCTTAGATTTATTTTTGCCTTTAAAACTTGTATGGACTATAAGTGAATTTATAATTTCTCTTAATTTTGAGACCTCAAATCTCCAAAGTATTAAAGTGAAACCTGTTTCTTCTGTGTTAGACTTAGAATAATTCCTTGAAAAATATTTCATAGGTTACGTCTATATGGTTTGTACTGCATCTTGCCCTCTACAATTGTGTCAGTATTGTGGTGAATGCATTTTTTCCCCCAATTTTTTAGACAAATAATAATTTTTTTTTAACAAACACGTTGAACACTTAAGGCAGTTCCATTAAACTTCTGAATGCAAGATCTGTTTTCTCAATTCCTATACATCGGGAAAATAGGAATTTTAAATTTGTTTAGGTCTTACTTCCCACTGGCTTCTACCAACATCAGATTGCTTTTGGAGAACTGCATGACAGTGGGTGAGGCATAATTAATACTGAATATCATTCAGCAAGGGTACAACAAGGGCTAGAGCCAAAGTTCTGAGCAGAAATCTCCAATCAAATTTAGTTTGGCATCAAATAGGTGTAAGGCTTTCTTCAGTCATAATAGCTTATTCCAGAGACCTGATTGTTAATTACTTTTCATTCCTTTCCATTTTAGGTGGTTGCCTTTTTGATGAGCCATACAGCACATGTGGATATAGTCAAGCTGAAGATGATGACTTCAATTGGGAGCAGGTGAACACCTTGACCAAACCAACTTCTGATCCATGGATGCCATCAGGTTTGCTTTTAGTTTTGTTTCCTTTTAGAAATAAAAGGTGCACAAAGGTGTTAATCATAGTTCACATTCACTGGATAGTGCTTGAATGAGTGAAACTGTGGTCTTTGGGCGTGTCAGTCAAAGTCGGATTAGCTAGTGAGGATGGTACAGTTAAGGAGACTGATTACAAGAGTTTTAACTTCTCTCCCATTGAAGTTTACTTTCTTTATTTTGGGTACACCTTAGCTAGATTAATGGTCATTACCCAGTGGATACCCAAACAGCAGGTATGGGAAGTAGACTGACATCCTTTTTGGCAAATGTGTCTAATGGATGGAACTTTAGTTGGGGAATCCAAATGACGTCTCCATTCATCACAGAGACCTTGTAGATGGCTTAACTTTTTTCAGCTTCAGGGGCTCACTTGGCACCTGAGAGATCTAGGAGAATGGCCAGTAATTGTTCTGAAGATAAAATGTCAATGTGTCAATGTGGATTTTTTTTTCCACTGTAGAACTGCTTAGTAAATTTTTCAATGAGTGAAAAACATTTGTTCCATCGTAAATCAGCAAGAATTCTACATGTTTGGAGGGAATAATAGGAAGATGGTGGCTAGTGAACTCTAATCATATTGGCACATGATCATGTCAGTGGACCCCTTTTTCAGGCTGTATGTTAGACATCTCCTTAAAATGATTCATTATGCAGATGGGGTGATGAGTATGCTCCCATTCAGGACTTAAACTTAAAATATGTTCTGATTTGGATCTCAAATAAAACACAATTTATATACTTTTTAATGAATATAAAGTTTTTCATTAATGCCCCTAGATGTAGCAATAATTATATTTAGTAAGTATCTTGCAAAGGTAGATTTTAAACACGAAGTAGAATTTAATGCTTTTCTCACTAAGATTTAACAGTTATGATGCACACTGTGTCCCTACCTCTCCTTCCCACCTTTAACTCCTTAGAACTTCAAGGAAGGGAACATTGAGCTCTTTAGTACTGTAGCCTTACCAGACTTCAAAGCCTTTCTAGCTCTTGGTTATTTCCCTACAGCTCACATTCTCCTTTTCTGTCTCTCTTGTCTTCTTATACACATGTGTGCTTTTGAATACGATTGTATCTGAATCAGAACTCCACTTTAGTTGGTTTTTCAAATTCTAGTTCTTGTTTCTATTCTTGTCAGGGATGGGGAGAGGGAAGAAGAGAACACAGCTGTGTTTCTCCTGTGGAGCTGTCCTTTCCTAAACAGATTTCTCACCCTGAAGACCTTTTGATCATCTCCTACCCTCTGGAGAATTTGCAGCCTTTGTCCAGAGACATAGGACAGTTGAGGCCAGGGGAGTCAGGAGGGCTCTTAGATTTAATCATGAGAGATTTCTCCAAAAGTGTACATTCACTCTTGCCTTGTTTATTATCTTTTCACTTAATGAAAAATGTGTAATTTTTCACAGTTGGCAGTCGATATCATTATTTTGGCTCTTTTGATCGAAGCCTGACTTGCAAAAATGAACTTTTTATTTTTAAAGATGTGGGGTACAATTCAGGATTCGGTATACAAGTAGTTATAAAAACGAACTTTTAAAAAGAAGCCCATGGGAAACTTGGTGAGACCCCATTTCTACGATAAATCAAAAAATTAGCTGGGCGTGGTAGCACACTGCTGTAGTTCTGGCTACTTGGAAGGCTGAAGTGGAGGGATTGCCTGAGCCCAGCAGATCGACTCTAGGGTGACTGTGAGCATGCCACTGCACTCCAGCCTGGGCAACAAAGTAAGACTCCAACTCAAAAAAAAAAAAAAAGGAAGCCCAAGTACTATAGAATCTTCTTCAGCCTGTGCTGATTCTGTTTGTGGCACACATAACTCACCTCTCTTGATAAAGGTGGCCAAAGGAATCCCTTTTCTTGTCACTGTCTTGTCCTTTCCTTCATTCTTATGACCCATATTGCCACCTCAGACTTTGTGTGTGTATGTGTGTGTGTGTTAATCAGAGTCTCACTCTGTTGCCTAGGATGGTGTACAGTGGGTGGCATGCTCACAGCCACCACAACCTTGACCTGCTGGGCTCAGGCAATCCTTCTGCCTCAGCCTTCTAAGTAGCTGGAACCACAGGTACTCTACATGCCGGACTACTTGTTTATTTTATTTTATTTTATTGCAGAGGTGTGAGGTCTCACCAATTTGCCCAGGCTGATTTTGAAACTTTGGGCTCAGGCAATCTTCCAGCCTTTGCCTCTAGCCTCTAGGATTACAGATGTGAGCCACTGCACCTGGCATTACACTTTTAAAATATAGAAAGCGTAGGTTACTAGCAGAGGCCATTAAAAAATGATACTGAAAATCAAAGCCCCCAGGTGTATCCTAGAACAGCCAGATAGGTCACTGAAGGAACAAAGGGGAAGTGACTTCACAAATATATAGCCTTTGAAGGCTCTTATACCTTGGGAAGAATGAAGTGGAAGTGTTTCAAATGTTTTAATATTCTCCTTCTGTTGATTCATAGAATACTTGGTGATTAATATTAGGCCGTTGTAGTGAGGATCTCTGAATATTAAATCTTCTTACTTTTGTCAGGTCCATCTGATTTCTTATAGTTACAAAGGTATGTCCTTGACCCTAACCCCCAAACAGGATGCGGCTCATTATTTGAACATGAGAGTGGCTTGGGTATCAGCATATGAATGAGGAAGGGGAAGGACCAGCAGTTCCTCTGTCCTCTGACTATGCTTCTATGCATGGGTGCAGATGGGATTTCTGAAAATTGGTAGTTGTTCCGTCAGATTAAACTGTTTGTCATAATATAGAACTGCAAATAGTGGCATTTGTTTTTCTGTTATTCATTAAAGTTTAGCCATTAAATTTTTTTTTGAGCACTGGTGTATGCTAAATATGATGTTAATTACTGTGAGAGATGAAGGATTATGAGAAATAATTCTTTCTAGAAACTTATTTACCTGGGAAAAATGTTACAAAAATAAAATTAGTGAGCATTCTAAAATGATATATAATTAAGTATGCTGGAAGTGTTCTAGGAGCAGTTTTTGTTATAAAAGGACATGGAGATGTACCCAGCTGGCCTATTGACCAAAGTAAGGAGTTAAATTCTCAATGCAATATTATTAGAAGTAAGGAAATATCATTTTGTAAATGTGCATATACACATCCTAAGATATGGATTTTAAAACTGAGTTTTCAATATGTATAGGCAGCCATACATTTTAAAAATTATTTAGCTTCAAGAGTTTTCTCCTCCTCCTTTTTCTCCTCCTCGTTTTCCTTTCCAGTAATTTGTGCATTGTGATTTATTCCTTTCAAAAACAAATTCCAAAGGTGGTCCTCTCATGGTGAAACAGAAATAAATTTTATGAATTTCTCTGGGTGAATGGATGGTAAAACCATAGCTTTCTGAGGGTTATTTTTTTTAAAAAAACTTTATTTAATATGCTTTTAGGGTTCTTCTTGCATGTATATGTGTATTTGGTCTTGCATGTGTAGGCTGTTTCTGTAATACCTTAGACCAAGAGTTGACATACCATGTCCTGCTAGACAAATTTGGTTTGCTGATGATTTTTGTGTGACTTATAAGCTAAGAATAATTTTTACATTATTAAATGGTTGAAAAAAATCCAAGGAGAATAATACTATTCTGTAACACATAAAATGCAAATTGCAGTGTTCATAAACAAAGTTTTATTGGTACACAGCCATACCCATTTTTAAAAATATTGTCTGTGGCCGGTTTCAAGCTCCAATGACAGAGTTAAGTAGTGGCAACAGAGTCTACTTGGTCCATAGAGTCTAAGATACTTACTCTCTGGCCTTTGCATACAACTGTGGCTGATTCCTGTCTTAAACCATTTTAGCATCAACTTGTAATTGTTGTTTTGAACTTCTGGTTTATATTGTTTTCTGAATTCATATTATAAATTAATATACAAACATTTCACATTTTCTTTCACTTTCAAATTCTGTGTTTTCCAAACATTGGGCTATTAAAATCAGTAGGGGGAAAACAATCCACAATTAGGGATTTTCTTGATTATCTTTCCCTTAAATTTGCTATTTATTGAAAAAGCATTGCAGTTTTTTTCATTGTTTAGCACCAAAATCTTTGTTGCACTACTGTAATCCTAATAAGCAAACAATTCAAGATGAATTTAAAAGTTATTACAATGAGAGACTAACACTTTTACTCTAATTTTTAGCTTTTTACTTTTCCTGTATCTTTTTAAAAATCAGTGCTCCAGTGTGTAGCATTTGCTTCTCTGTATCTTCATATGTAAGGTTATTTTTAGTCACATTTTTAAATATTTAAATACAGTTTTGAGCTTTATGCAAACTGACTTGATAACTATTCTGACTGTGATACTAACTCTTGAAATACATATTTAGGACAAATAAATACCAAAGGCCATTTCAGTTTTGTATTCCACGCCAACATTTATGCTATAGTAGATTAAACTTTGGCAGCTAGCTCTGAACCATCATGGTTTTCTTGATGGTGAAACCATGCCAAACCTTGTTTCTCTTTTATTGGTGGATAATTCATTTCATATTAGTTGAACTTCTTCATTAGAAATGTGGAAATTAAGTTCTTAAACTATGTCACAAGGTTCACTACTTTGAGCACAAAAATCTTGACTAAGATTCCAAATAGTAACCTGGCATATTTTGTTAGCACTGTTGCTTTCTATCACTTTATATACACAGCACATTGTATAATTATCACATAGATTAAGAATAATTAAGAAACACTTTGACAATGGTAGTTATCTTTAAATTTTTTTACTGTATAATATTTGTATTAGTGCTCAAACTATAAAATTGACTTGTAATATGTTCTATATTTTATGCATAAAAATGTGACTGTTATAAAAAATGAAAAAATTAAACAATAAACACATCTATAGTATTAAAAAAATAAAGGTAGCTTATAACCATAACTATTTGATGCTTATAGAGTTGATGTGTATTTATAATCCATGTTTCCTCTTAAGTTATCATACCTCTAAAAAGGCAGTAATTAAGTGAAATTGGATCCCAGTGTAGGGAAAACATAATTCTCTTAATACTTTTCCAGGTAGCATAGCACAGGACTATATACAGCTCATTTATCTTCCCATGTTTTACACAGTGGGAATGATGATGTTGCCGATTTTCATGGAGATGTTGTGATTAAGGACTGAATCGTATCTGTGGGTTTCTGTATGAAAGGCAGAGACAGAAGTACTGGGATGCAGCAGCAGTGTGCACTCTTAGTGTGCTGACCCAGAAAATAGAAAAATGACTACATATATTTGTTTAGAGTCAATTTCACATATAGGAAGGAAGATGGATTGATAAAGTAATAGGGATTTTCTCTTTGGGTGCACTTATCAGGCATATTTTCCTTGTGCTAACGAAGACTTCCCTATTTATTCACACTTCAGGGTTTATACTAGGCTTAGTGAATAAGGATGAGAAGAAGAATATAGGTTTGAAAAGACCTTTTCCCTCTTAAATTTCAATATGTATCCAATGAGAACTATTTTTGGCACTAAATATTGTCTAATTATCTCATTCATTCTTTCAACCAGTCAGTAGTCAACAAATATTTTACCTGCTAAGTACTAGGCATTGTTATGAATGCTTGAGATTTTTCACCAAGTGAAACAAAGCTCCACTCCTCAGTGCCCCTTATATTCTCTGTCTGATGAGATTTTTTTATATGCTATAAAACCATGTTTTTCCTTGTTTATTAATGACTTCCTAGTGGTGAATATTTAAAAGGTAATTCAGCATCCAGTTCACGAGCCCCAAAACACCAAAGCATCAAATGTAGCTTTCTTCTATGCTTTTTCCCTTTAAAAAGTAAAACAAAAACGAGGCCAAAAATATCTAAATCATAGGCAAATGGCTACACAGTACTGCTTTATAAAACAAAGTAATCTTGTACATACAAATAACACTAAACAGTTGACAAAATTTGCTTTTTTGCTGTATATCTTTTTATCCTTATGATGGCCCTGGGAGATTGGGTGGCATTATCTTCATTTTACACCATAAGAGACTGAAGTTCAGAGAAGTAAAACTTTACCATGGCTTATTGGTGAGAAGAGCAGCCTCCATTTTTGCTCTTCTAAGTATCCTTGAGTGACCTTCCCACATAAGAGCATGCACTGAGTGGTAGGAGCTGGCCTTTTATCCCAGGTAGCATCTGTTTGCAACTTCTTCAAACTTGAACATGAAGGCCATGTACTATGGGACCTACATGCCTGTCCAGGTCAGCTATTTACTCTACCACTCTGTAGCTGTTGAACTTGGGCACGTTTTACAGTCAACTCATCTGTAAAATATTGGTTAGTAACATGTATTTGTGGAATGAATACCACAGACCTGACT
The DNA here is from genome assembly GCF_000164805.1 of Carlito syrichta. Classification (NCBI taxonomy): domain Eukaryota; kingdom Metazoa; phylum Chordata; class Mammalia; order Primates; family Tarsiidae; genus Carlito; species Carlito syrichta. Next base: position 56,756 of record NW_007247093.1, read on the forward strand.
GTAGGTGCTGTAGCTATAGCAGTAGAGTTCTTTCCTCTTGAGGCTGATATACCATGGAGGAGGCAGGCAGTCATCTGATAAGCAGAGAGAATGTACTGTAATGGTGGGCAGTGCTAAGAGCCCGGAGGATAAACTAAATCAGGATAAGGGTTTAGAAAGGGACTGGTGTAAGATGCTTTTATGAGGAGGCATCTTTGAGTAAAGACGTAAATCCAGTCAGGGGCAGGGTACTGCAGTTGTCATGTGATCCAGGTGAGGGAAGGGCAGGAACAAAACACTAAGGCAGGAGTGAGTGTGCTTTGCTGCAGGGACTGGGGGCGCAGATCATATGGGACCCTGAAAGCCATGAGAAGATGTTTAGAACCTACCTCATAGGATTTTTGACCAGGTGAGACCCAGTAATCCATATCAGGAGCTTAACCTTGTACTTGGCCTAGTACAATGATCAGGAAATATATTCCCTTTATTATTAAGTAATTTTTCAGGTACAGTTTGATATGAATTCACCTCTTAGCTTAATTTTGACTCTCCACAAAGTGGGCAGTTTATGCAAATCTTATTTCTCTTGTAAATGATATCAAATAAGAAATAGAAAATGTAGATCTTCATGTACTATTTGAATGGATTAGAAAAAACCACAAGTTTTAAAAAGTTCATTAAAATACTAACAATGATTTTACCAGGATGGTAGGATTTGAGGTAATTGTCCGATTATTTCTATCTGGCACATTTCCTGCATAATCAAGTCTAACTTTAGAATAAAAACTAACATTTAAAATGATTTGGTAGTGGGAATTTGGCATTATTTTAGTTGATTGTGAATATTTTCAGTCACTGAGCCTAGGAAATGAAAAGCTTTTTGTGTTTTTTTTTGAGTTGGAGTCTCACTCTGTCACCAAGGCTGGAGTGCAGTGGTACACTCATGGCCACCCCAGCATCGACCTGCTGGGCTCAGATGATTCTTCCGCCTCAGTTTTCCAAGTAGCCAGAACTATAAACCAGCTAATTTTTTGATTTATTGTAGAGATGAGGTCTCACCAAGTTGTTCAGGCTGTTGTTCTCAGACCCGTGGACTCAGGCAATCCCCTCACCTCAGCCTCCCAAAGTGCTGGGATTACAGGCTTGAGCCACTGTGCCCAGCCAAAAATGAAAAGTTTTATCATTCTTCCTTGAATGTCTCATTTAAGTGTTCCATATGGAGGCTCCAGCCGGGCATCCAGATGTAATATAATTACCAATGAACATTCACCTTCCTTAGATCTTACTCAGATCACCTTGGCAGAGCTTAGAATGAGTTTCCAGTTGGCCTTTAGTCTGAATGTGAGGCATAGCAGCAGAAATTGGACTGGAGTTGTATTCTGTCAGCAATTTGTAAGTTACAAAATTTAGAACAATAACTTTCAGTGGTAATGAGAAAACAAACCATTTCGGATTGGTGATCTGTGGGGAATTCTTGGTTGAAAATCACAAGGCTCATTTTCACATGGATGCAAACAAACGTGCTCCACTCAGTAGCCCTCACTGGTTGTATATGGAATGCATGTGCTCCATGATGTACTGAAGACAGTGGATCACATTTCATATTAAGAAAGAAGGATTTATTTAGTTCTTAAATTAGGCATCTGATTTTTATCCCCCATTGAAAAAGAAATTGCGAAACAATATGTAGCACATGATTTACTATTGTAACCATTTTTAAGTGTGCAGTTCAGTGGTATTAAGTGAATTCACATTGTTGTACAACCATTACCACCATCAATCTCCAGAACATTTGCATCTTTCCCAACTGAAACTCTAACCCACTAGGCAGTACTTCCCCACCCTCCTTCCTTCAGTCCCTGGTAACTACCGTTCCTCTGTCTGTCTCTATGAATATGATCACTCTAGGTACCTTGTATAAGTGGAGTCATAGTGTTGCCCTTCTGTGTCTGTCTTATTTCACTCAGCATAATGTTTTCAGTGATTCATTTTCTATGCAAAGACTTTCAGAGATTAAGGTATTCATAAAAAGTGGTTTTTAATATCTCACTATTTCAAGGCAGGCAGTGCAAGCCATTGTATTATGTGTGGCCACTTACTTCAGTAGTTTATATTTAGCATTCAACAAATGTTTTCCTCTAAATCTGTTATAAATTCCTGTCTTGACTGATTGGAAGCTTACAAAAAGTAAGAAGAGTGGCTAGCTGTTTTTAAAGTATTTGCTAGAAAGTATACAAATCAGTCTGTGTTTATAAATATGGGTTTTAATAGTTTTATTTCTTGCTTAATTTCCCATAAAACTGTTCATGATGACATAAGAGGTATGTGAAGCCAAGTAATTGATAAACAGATGGGTCAATCACAACAGATGTTGTAAATCTTTTATTCAGCATCTGAGCAGAGGAGGGAGTAAAAAGTAGAAGGGATGAGGACCAGGGCAGTTGAGGATGAGACAGTTACGATACCAGGCTGAAAGTATCACACCGAGGGTTTGGTCAGCTCTCATTTTCTGTTTGTTCTACCTGCTGGACTCCACAGTGCAAGGGACTCATGCTGGGTAGGTTATTGGAATGGAGGAGCCTGCCTTGGTAGTAAGAGTCAAGCAAAGGGAGAGTGAGTTTTGAAGTGACACTCGGGGATAGTCTGTCAGTTTTCTGAGTGCAGGTTCCTGTTGGACTGTAGAGGGAGATGTGGGTGGGGATGGGGCTGATTTGAAAATATTTTCTCTAAAGACAATAAAGCCTGAGACCTGAGGAAGACTTGCCACTTGGGTCCAGGGCAGTCAGACAGTGGCCTCTTATGTAGGGTGGGATCTTTGGGTCATAGGGATTTGGAGTGGGCCATTGCTCTGCTCACTAGCACAGCCCACTGGCAGGTGAGTGGCAGTGCTAGAGGATCCCTCACTGACACCAGGATGGGGAAGGCCTTGGAAATTCTGAGGGCTTCAGTTCACTGCATTCTTGTTCTGCTGGTGTCAGACCAGATCGTTGTAGGATTTCCCTTAAGCACCTTCTGAAAGTTCCATGGCTTAAGAAATCAAAGAGCTGAATATGTTTGAATTAAAAAAAAAACTTAGGCTCAGATTATTCTTTTCACATAAGGAACAGAAAGAAAGGGAAGTTCCTTCCTGCTGTGAAAGTTGAACATATGAATTGGGTCATTTTGTCATACCCAACTAAAACAAAGTTGAGAAGACAGGGAAAATGCACTCAGGGCACATACCATTACTCCAAAAATGTTACTCTCTGCTAGTCTGCCTGCTGAAACTGCCTGCTGAAACCTGGAACCAGTTTTATCTAATAGCTACTAAAACAGCCTACTGCCACTCTAAGACTAGTTTTGCCATGCTGTCACTCACCAATGAAAACTTGCCAACTTCTCAGAATTTCACTAGTATCACTGAACTTTCTCAAAGAGCAATATACAACATTGCTTTTTTTTTTTTTCCTGAGAAAGCAGGATTTATTGATAGGACAGAAAAACTCCCACAGTCGGAGGGGACCTGAAGGGGTTGCCCACTTTTATTTTTCATAAAACCTTCAACCCTCTCTTTATTCTTTGGACCTACCAAAACAAAGACCACCTGCTCTGCAAGTCTGCTCCAAATTGCAATTCTTTTTCCCCCATGAATTTAGAGATTAGTTAATTAGATAATTAAATTTAGAGATTAGTTTCTACATTTTTACTTTATTATTTCACTTTTTAGCACCTGCCATGTGCTAGACACTGACCCAGGCACTGGGGTTGTAGTGATAAACTAGCCCACAGACTTCCAGGCCATTTACAAGTGGTGTGGCCAGTGAGTGCTCTGGTGGACACTTGGCTCTACTTGGCTCTCTGAGCTGGATAAGGCTGCTACCTAGATGGAGCCCAGTGGGGTGAGGGCAAGTGGAGGGCTTCCAGGAGGCAGCAGCACCCAAAAGGGGATATGAGAATATGAGTAGTGAGGGTCAAGTAGGGGAGATCTCCAGAGAGAGGAACATTCTGTCCAAAGGCAATGAGGTGTGGCGAGGGATAGTAGGCAGGCACATGGTTGTCTGGAAAACTGCATGTGATTCAGGGAATTGCCACCCACACAGGATGAGAAGAGGAAGAGGGGGAGGTCAAGTCAAGGTGCTGGAGGAAACTCTCTTAAAGGTTGTATTGAGGTGGTAAAGCCTATGAAGGAAGGGGTGATTTGAGTGTTGATCTTAAAATTTCTGAAGACTGTATCAAGAAAAGATGTAATAAAGAATTTGCTTAGTAAATAAGTACCAAGAAAACATATGACTATGTAGGAGAATGCTCTTATTCTTAGGATATTTATGCTAAAGTGTTAAAAGGTAACTGTTAGGATGGCTGTGTGGTAAAATTGTGTGTGTGTGTGTGTTTAGAGAGAGAGAACGTGCAAATGTGATAAGATGTTAAGTCTAGTGAAGTGTGTATTTATATACTACTTTTTCCATTCTTTGGAAGCTAAACAAAATTTGCAATATAAATGTGGGGCAACAAAAGACATAATTGAGGTACTCTGACTCATGCCTTGCCAGTAAGATTTTTATCCACTCATGCATTTTAGGCAAGATGCTATCCTGTCAAATTGTGTTGAAAATATGTTTATTTAAGAAACTCAGGTTGAGCCACATCTTCACTTTCTGAGCATATCGTGATGATCATTGGTCATTATCAGAGAGCTTTAGTAGAGCTGATGGACTTATGTAACACCGATTTAACATCACTAACTTAAGGGATATAATTTTAGGACTTTCTAAAAATAGGACAAATGTTTCACTCTGTAGTTTTATGCCTCAGTGGGTGCCTCAAGTATAATGATTCTTATCCTATTGGTAGATATTCTGGTGATTAATTGAAACTTTGTAGGGAGACACACAGGAATTATCAAATTTTATTTTGGAACACATGCTTGCATTCATTTGTACCCTATCCATAATGTGGGGCTGAATACAGAAAAATTTATACAGAATTTCTTGGCAGTCTTCACTAAATGATTGTGCAGATCATTATTTTAAATAAGTGACCTTTAATGCTTAGTTAATTGATATTTTATTCTAGGAGATTGTGATAAATTATATCTTAAAGTGATATTTAAAAGCTTAAGTGGTTGAAAGAGAAATAAATATGGCTATTTAATTAATTGTCTGCTGGACAGTCATAATGTCTATATCTGGTGGGCGGACAAATTGAAACAACTGGTTATGCAGCAATAATAACTGTCTGAATTGGATATGTGGGGATGCATGTTAACAGAGTGGCACTTTTAGAGAGGATGCCACTGAAAAGTGACTTTTCAAATGGCCAGTCGTTATTTATATGCTTTGGGTTCTCTAATATGAGATTGTTTCTTAATTGTGTATTTCCTTGTTCCTTCTGGGAAAATTGAAAGAGGTCTTTCATGTTTATTCTGTTATCCATAAGAATGTATGAAACACTGAAATCCTTGGCAACTTTAATACACACACTGGGTTTGATCTAGTGCTTTTAAAAGTAAGTATAAATAAACAAGGTTTCTTGTAGTCATCTTGAGAAATTATGAAATCCCATGTATTCTTTTTCATGACACTTCCTCTTTTGATCTCTGTTGAATTTAAGACTTATCCTGTTAGACACGCACCTTGTGAAAATGGTATCACCTCCCTAATTATATTCTATAAACAAAACATCCCTTAGTTCCGCTGATGATCCTGGCTTACTGTGGAGTGACAGGCTGCAATTTGCCAGTAGGTCAACGACTGAACTGATGACAAATGACCTTTCTAACACTGCAATCAATGCTTGTTATTTGGAAAACAAAATGATACAGTTTGTATTTTTTAGCAGATGGGTCATTGGGTCAACCCACCATTGACATGTGAATTTGTTACTTGGGCTGGATGAGTCAGTTCGGACAGGAATGTTAATTTATTTGAATTGATCTGGGTCTTGCTCTTATAAAAAGGTGTTGGACATTTGTTGATAGCACAAATTATTATAAATAATTGGCTTTACATGTCAGTCAAACAGAGGCTTTTAGAGGGCCCATTTTATACCATAGCATTATGTACTAGCTGTGCAAGCATTTACCATAATATTTTTAATTTACACTTGAGGTTTCTCAATTGTTTTGGAAAAAAAAATTTTTAAGTGAGCTTTTTTGTGTCTTATTAATTAGTGTATCTCCATGTTTCCTGAAGTGTGATTTATGAGACCCCATGAAGTGTCATGGGCTTGAATAACATCTGGAGAAGATGCTGGGGAGAGATTAGCTGCCATAAGAGAGAGCCCTGTGGTAGTTAGCGGTGTTATTAAATAACTGCTCTCAGTTTTCACTTTCTGGAAGCATGGAAAGATGGTGCATCTCTGTAGCCTTTGGTTTAGATGTTACCTCACCTACTTTAGCTGGAAATGTGAATGAAAGTGACATGTTCCACTTTCAGGCAGAAGCTTCTAGAACTAGGCTGAACGTCGCCGTGGACTCTTCCCTTTCTCCTGCGTTGGTGATAGTGGAAGCACTGAGAGGCTTTTGGCCTAGGTGCCTGAGTGAGGCATATATAGAAATGACTTCCCCTACCTCCTACACACACTCTGATGACCTGCAGTGGGCAGGTGCCTGAATGAGAAATAATCCTTGTTATGTTATGCCACTGAGATTTTGGAGTCATTTATTGAATAGTTCTCAAGCTCTTTAGTTTTAGGACCCCTTTATACTCTTAAAGTGTTTTGAAACATTCAAAGAACTTTTGTTTATGTGGGTAATGTCTATTGGTATTTTCTGAATTAGAAATTAAAACTGAGAACATTTTAAAACATAAGAGTGCATAAGTATCCATTCCATTGGGCATCAGAGCAATGATGCATACCTGTGAGCAGTTGAGAATGGAAGGGAATGAATGGTGTCTCATTATTATCATCACGAAAATAGTTTTTACCTCGTTGACTCCACCCCCAAAGGGTCTCAGGAATTTCAGGAGACCCTGGAAGACACTTTGGGAACTGCTGACCTAGACCATCCTAAATTATGTGCCTACCTTGATGATTTACTGTTAAAAGCTCCGAGGAATCAGGAAGGAGAAGAAGAAAAAGATTTTGGAAGCATTGCAAAAGGGTATGCTTGAGTGTTGTGATCCACTTTTTTCTTTTTGAGTAAAGACCATATAAATAGTTCAGTCATGTTTTTGAGAGGTAGTTCTTTTTATACTAACAAATACCCATTTCACTAGAGTGTCAAATGAAATAATACACACAAAATTACATTGTATAAAGCCACATAACTGTATGTGAATATTGTTAATTCTGTGAATGTTGAGTTTGTGAAATCTTTTCTCTAGAAAAATTTGACAGTGGGATTAATATTCATATACTTGAAATTGAGTGTAGGTTTTCTGAATGGTAGAGGGTTGGATAAAGTGAATTATTTAAACTTATTCATATATGTGTGAACCTATCTAAATTCATTCAGTTGTGCAGCTTTTGAGACTTAACAACAGAACTGTCATATATATTGTCATGATAAAATAATTTCAGCCCCTTTTATTATGAAGTGTATAATGACAAAATGATATAAATATAGCTAAACTTGTTTCAGGGAGACTTGGAAATTGTGCTTGATGGAAATTTCATAAGAATAGATAACAAATCCGATAGGTAATATTTACCAGTCACACACCTCCCATCCATAGCCTGATTATGTAAGATAGCACATTTATTTCCAAAGATATGAGTTCTAATAGAATTTGCTAATATTTAAAAGGCATGTCAGATAAACATTTTCTGAGTTTTATGCTAATATAGTCATGGAACGGTTACCAAAGGAATGATCTTTGTAGATTTGTCCAGCTATTATAGATAACTAGTATTTAAGCTTGAGGAAAAAAGACATAGGTGGACGACCTTTCTAGCTCTTTGATTCTCCATTTTTCAATAAACACTTAAAGTATCTGCTGTGGACAGGCTCTGCTTTTGTATCCTATGAATTATGTACAATATTTTTGAGGTTAGCATAGGAGGTCAATGCTTTATTTGACTGAAATATCAAGTATTAGAATAATGTATTAAATGGAAGACAATTAAATTCATGAAATGGCATAGACTCACTAAGGATTAATTTTCTCTATTAATTGGCTGCATGTTATGGTGACTTTTGAAGCCTGGGACTCACTTTAGAAAGACTCTATTATCTGGAGTCTCTAGCAGGATGAGAACACTAAGAAGGCTTGATGTAATCAGGAAAGCCAGAAATTGCCAGCTGCTCATTTGCTCTGACTGGTGTCTTCAAGAAGCTGAAGATATATCATGTTCTTTTCTTAAGTATAATTGTGCTTGTGTAGGGAGGTGTTGACTTCACTGAGAGACAGTGTGTCTTCATAAAATGACTGAATTTGGTTCATATCCTGTTGACCCTGACACTGAAGAGAAATGACATGTTTCCTTTCAACCTTTAAGTAATAAAAGTATTGTAGTTGTGATTAGTAAGAGAAGTTACATTTTCTTACTCACGAAATGTGGTAGTATTTCTTTTTTCATTTAATTTATTTTTAATGAGACTTTTGATAAGCATTAAGCCATTTTCAAATTTGGGTAATTCCTGGAATCCTCCAGCAGATGGAGATGTGTTGCTCCTTCACTAGGACCTCTGCTCTTGCCCCAGGTGACATTGCTGGACTTCTAGTTAAGTTCAGTGCCAGGTTTTGCAAATGAACTAATGAATATGCTGTCCTGTCCTTCTTTTCTTCCTCTCTTTGGCCTAGTTAGGTTAAGAGTTCTTATTTATTCTGTTTCATGAGGTCTTTATCATTAGTGACCTTCCCCAGTAGATAAGAACAATATTTTCTTTAGAGACATATCCTTGGCAAAAGCACAGAACAGAGAATCCCCTGAGCTCCAGGGGTGCAGATTTAAGTCCCATGTGAGCCTTTTGCTGGCAGCATCCTGCCCATGTTTTGATTTAGAGTAAATCCCAGAGGTCAGATCCCTTTTCAGCTAGCAGGGTAAACTTTGGTCACAGATTTCTGAGGTCAGCATAGAGAGCAGAGGAAAGCTATCCTTATTTGCCTCTTTGCATACTCAGTGACACCTTGTTTTCAAGAGGGTCGTCTGATTCCAGTTATTTTTTTCTTTCCTTTCTTATTCACTTATATTTAGTTCAAGTGCATGAAAGAAGAGATCCCTAAGACTGCATCTTTGGCAAATTCAATGAAATCTTTCAAGAACATTAATTGATGTGAAGCTCTTTAGAGTCATGCCATTTGTTGCCTTTCTTGCCTTTTTTGCTGTCTCGGTTTTTAAATTCTTAAGCCAGTGCTTTCCGAACTTTCTTCTGGTAAATTAAAAAGAAAAGAAAAGTAACCTCTTGTAATTTGTGGGAATTCTTGTTAATTCTTAAGAATTGGAAGTGAAAGTCTAACACACACACACACACACACACACACACACACACACGCAATAACTTACCGATCAACTGAATAAATAAAAAACAATTGTGACCAAAGGCATTGCTCTCTAAGAGATCAGGTAGTTTGTCATGTTTTTTTATTATAAGGCTTCCTCTATAATTCAAAGTCTTGGTTTACAAATGTGTTCTTTTCTAAATCAAATAGTGTATTACATTTATGTCAGATATTTTCTCTTATCTCTAAGTCTTAATAAGAACTAATGAAATGATTATTTAATAAATATCTACTGACTTATTGAATTAGTTCTGAGAATAGGACACATCTGAATTCACTAGGCCGTGTGGGCCTAGATCCTTATTTTAACATTAAAGAGCTTTCTAAAGAAAAAGTAACCCTTAGTTTTTTGCTAAAAATCTATAGAATACAAAAATGTATGTCTTAGTTGAACACTAGATGCTGTGACAAGTAAATCTCAAAATGTCAGTACCTTTACACTGTTGACATTTATTTTCCATTTGTATAATAGTCTAGTGTGGTTCCAGGTTAGTGGTGGTTGGGTTGGGAGACTATTCCACATACACATCTGGGTTCAAACAGACTCAACCGTCTTCTAGATGTGTTTTCCAAGATTCCTCTTAAGTGGACTTATAGATGGTACAGGAGAAAGTCTCTGGAGCATCCATGTGGTGGTTTCTATGGGCCAAGTCTGCAGGTGGTGAGAAGGGCAGCTGAGAGTGTGGTTTAGTTTAATACACAAGAGGAAGAAGAAAAGGACATTTGATTACTAGCTGGCCTTAGAGGATTTTGCTTAATAAAATGGTTCTGGTGAAATATTACAGGAGAAAATGATTTAAAATCGAATATAATGATTACCTTTTTATTCTATAAAGGAGTTCCATCTTTAAAAAAATCTACTTAATTGACTAAAATAATGTTTTAATAATTAACTTTAACTTGATGATGTTTTGATATAAAAGTCAATGAAGAATTAATTTATAACAACTAGATCTTACACTAGATATTTTTCAAAGCTTTCTATTGTTAAACCATACCCTAATATTTCTATGTAATAGATATTCTTTTACCTTAACTCTGATAAGATAATTTCCCAGATATAGCAAAAATATATGAGCATATATTGCTACTTAATTCAGTAAAGCAAATATCATTGAATAAATGTCAGCTTTTCCAGGGAAATCACTGCATATAACCTCTCTCGATAATATATTTATCAAAAAATCAATACTAAAAGTAAACAGATTTTTAATACATCTGAAGGAGCTTTCTAATAAACCAAAACGTGAACCCATAATTTAAAGCTATTGATACTTAGAGATGACATCATCATAACTTTTGTAGATTATCCTTCATAGTGATCTTGTGTGCTATATCTGATTTAGTTTTCACTTTATGCCTGGGAGAAGTGATTTATTTTAGAGGTATGTAAAGACTATTCTGGCTTCTCTTTCCTTGGAGGAAGACCTCAGAAGGTGTTTGAATTGCCCATGGCTCTTCTGATGCCTTCCTTTTGGTTTTGCTCTCTTTAGTGCTGAGTGATTTTGTCTCCTTCCTGTCCACCATCCTTCTGGAAACATCTGCTCAACTTCCCAGGGCTTTCACCACTCATTATATGGGCCAGTTTTTCTCAAACTTTTGCTGTCCATTGATTATAGGACTGACACATAGTAAATTTTTTTAAAGGTCAATCACAAGTTTTAAAATAAATTTTGAAAACTTATGCTTTAAATTGGCAAAAATAAAAATAACTTCTTACCAGTGAAACGATTTTTAAATTTATTATCAAGTCATCTACATAGATGGCCATTGAGATTTCTTTCTACAGATTATGCAAGGACCAAATCAAGGAATGTCTCACGAGTGAAAACTAGAAATTTGGTTATTTCAACTTGGGTATAATAATGAACAGATTCTCAGACCACAGTTTGATGGCATTCAGCTTTGGCAAAAAAAAACTTTTGTATTATATTGAAGCAAGCATTAAGGTATGGTTTCTAATTATGATCCGTCAGATGCTCAGGAGGAAGACAGCTGTTAGCTGAGTTGTTGAGCACTCCCTGACTCCAGCACCTTGTTCAAGTTACTTGGCTTCTCTGAGCCTCAGTTTCTTCATATGTAGAATGGAGAGAATGCAATTCACATCATAATGTTGTTATAAGAAGTAAATGAGAGAATGCATGCAGAGCTTAGAATAATGTCTGATATAGAGTCCAGTTGATAATTTTCTTCTTTTTTTTTTTTTTGAGTCGGAGTCTCACTCTGTCACCCAGACTGGAGTGCAGTGGCCGCTCCCGGCCACCACAGCCTCGACCTGCTGGGCTCCGGCGATCCTTCCGCCTCAGCCTTCCGAGTAGCCGGAATTACAGGCTTGCGCTACCACGCCCGGCTGATTTTTTGATTTATTGTAGAGATGAGGTCTCGCTGCCCAGGCGGGTCTCGAACCCGCGGGCTCAGGCAATGCACTCACCTCAGCCTCCCAAACGCGTGGGATTACAGGCTGAGCCACCGAGTTTTCTTCTTTTATGGTTAATGTTTTTAATGCTGTATTTAAGGAGCACTTTTTCTGTTTTTGCTTAAAAGTTTTACATTTACTTTCCTTCTAGATGACTTCTAAATGACAATGTTTCATTGTAGTAAAGCAGTTCTCCTCCTCTCTGTACTGTGTCCTGAATATGTGGTCATTGGGAAATTTGGCTAAAATGTCATTTCTCCCACTCTAACTCTTTTATTCAATAGTGAATCAAGATTGGGAGGCTTATGATGTTGAATTCCAGCTGGGTGTGTCATGGGGTTAGGGTGCAGGACAAGAGGACCATAGGGCCCAACCCTCACATTTAGGCTGTCAACATTAGTTTCAATAAAGGGTAAACTTCAGGGCATAGAGACATGTGAACAAGATTAAAAGTACCATGTGTTCATCATGTGCTCAATCCTGTGTGTCTCACTACTGGATCATACTGTGGACAGTATACTGTGAATTTGTATTTCTAATGTATTTCATCATTACATTGTAAATAGAATAACTATATTGCATTATAGTTTTTAGTGTTTAAAGTGTTAATATTTTAAACATTTAATATAATACCATGTAAAAAGTGTATCTTGGCATCTCTTCATTTTTTAATATGCTGGGGATCTTACAATAGCAATGGCACGGGACCCTTTGACCCTGAGTTGCCCTATGCCAACTGTTCCCTGGAATAAATCAGGTGTGTTATGGTAGCTGGGTGCAGCTCTAATCTCCCTTGGTGGAAACCTGGCCATTGCTCCAGTGGCGCCATCCTGAGAGGGCTGTCCCCAGTCTCAAACACATTTAAAACATGCTCTTCTCTTGTAGAGTTGCTTTCCTTTGTGTCTGCCAGATATACTAAGAGCTGTTTCACAGGCTGGTTTCAGGGGTTTATCTACTGGCAGGTATTGTGGGCTGTCCTCCATAGATAGCCTTTGATTTTCTTTTGCCGTTGTATTTTGGTGTTAGACTCATGGCTAGCGATGTCATCTGGTGTAGGCAGTATGCCAGTTGACTCTTCTACTTTGTCTTTGAGCATAACCTGGTTCATCAGCCTTGAAGCTGGTTTTAGGAACTTCTCACAATGTAATTTGCACATTTTTTTTTTCCTTTGAAGAGAACAATTTTGAGTGGTGTCTTTGTAATTCAGGGTTCTTCTCTTTCTTTCCTGACAACAAATTAATGTGCTTGTTTCAGAAACCCCCTATTTGGGCACCCAGAGATGCCACTTAGAAAATTTTGTAAACTTTTTGTCATGCCATTGTTTTTGAAGGTTTTATGACAGCTTACTGAGAACTCAGGGTAGATGTAATGCAGGTCAAGTTAAATCGGACTTCAGCTAGTCATCATCGGCCTTCCCGTTTGCACTTTCTCTATTTTGGCAAAATCTATGAAACTATCACGTCCTTGTACAAGTACATGCTAATTGACATTATAGATTTTGTTCACCAAGATATTATTTTGAACTATATATTGTTGCTATTTTTGTCACTACTTTTTTTTTGTTTTTTTTGTTTTTTTTGAGTTGGAGTCTCACTCTGTCACCCAGACTGGAGTGCAGTGGCCGCTCCCGGCCACCGCAGCCTCGACCTGCTGGGCTCTGGCGATCCTTCCGCCTCAGCCTTCCAAGTAGCCGGAATTACAGGCATGTGCTACCATGCCCAGCTGATTTTTTGATTTATTGTAGAGATGAGGTCTCGCTGCCCAGGCGGGTCTCGAACCCGCGGGCTCAGGCAATCCACTCACCTCAGCCTTCCAAAGGCGCGGGATTACAGGCTGAGCCACCGAGCCCGGCTTGTCACTACTTTTTAAACATGGATTTGTTTTTGTGAATTTGGGCCCAAACACCACACAGCAGTAACAAGGATGATAGATTTAGCAGATATGATTAGTAACAAACAGATGATGTAAATACACATTAAAGGATGTGAACTGGTGACTTCGCTGAACTTAGACCAGTGCTTGTGGATGGCGGGTGCTCTTGTGCCCAAGTCACAGGTGGGACTGGAGATCAGAGTACAGACCCTTTAAGTATGAGTTTTGAGAAAAAGAAACATGCATATGCATAACCTTTAAGATTAAACAAAAACAAAAAAGACTTGCATTACTATGTGGAGTTAGATCCCGTGGCTCAGAAAGAGTGGACAGGAGGGCATGTGTGGGCCTCTGACCCTGCCCCCTTGCTTGAGCTGACTAATCCAGGAGAAAGGAGAGTCAGAGCTTGCCTCACATCCCTCTCCCAGCAAGTCCTAGCAGTGTGTCACCCACCTAGTGAGTGTCACTGGTCCATTCCCATGGGGAGAAGCAGGCCAAAAGCCACGGCCTCTTCTGTGGCTAAATGAGTGTAGGTGCTCTTATTTCAGTAGAGTTCAAGTCTGGATGCTGTTGTCAACCTCTGGTCAAATTGAAGTGTTCAGATTAGACGTAACCGTCGTATCACTGTAACACAAGGGTTCATAATTTTAGGACTAATTTAGTCAGTTATCTGGTCACCATCTCAAGAGTGCTATGGTGCACTGAGCCTGAGAATGCCAGCTGTGAGGGGAGTTTTCTTGTTATTTCCCTCTGAATGTGTGTATATTGCACACCATAACTTTTGGGGGCCAAACAATTTTTACTATCATAACAGGATGCCTGTGAACATTACCATTATTCTCGTATTTCAGACCTGTGAAATGATTGCAGATGCTGCACCATCCACTAGGATCGTCAGATAGAGTGCAATGCTTTAAGATGCCCTCCTGCTTTGCTGCTCACAACACTGATCTGTGTGAAGCCTCCCATCCTTTCCTGAGCTCCATCAGGTGTTTGCTCTTTGTCCTCTGTGCTCCTGCTGCTTTCTGTGGAGATTCCTATGATGCTGCCTTTATTTCTCTGCTGCATTTAATATTCCTGCATCACTCTCTCCCTGAGACCCAGGGTGCCCCTCCACTCAGAGTAGCCTCATCTTTGGCCCATCAGTTTGTTTAACATTACAGTGGTCTTCTGTAACTGAAGATGACAGCATTGAAAAGAGTTACGTAAATCTTCCACCATGGAGTGCCAGCTATTAAGATGCATGTGAACTATTACGGCTATTAGGCTGTTGTCCAGAGCCTCTGAAAGTACATAATTGAGTATAATCTTGACTTCCTCTAGCCTTCAGATATGGGAACTCACCCCCAAAGAGAATGCACTGGGATCTTAGCAGCAGCAAATGTCTGAGACATTGAGCTCCTAGAAACTTGCCTTTTCCTGGCAAGAAAGGGCCTGAGTGACTCCTGCAATATTTTACAATCCATTGGGTTCTTTAGCTTCAGTCTGGGCAGCAGCTAATCTCAAAGTCAATGTCTGCAGTTATTACTGCTGCTGGCACTGATAGCCAGTCTCTCCATATGAAGACTCCCCCATCATCATTGGGGTTTGATTTTAACCCTGATGTACTCCTTCACTTCAGATGTCCCTATGATCCTTTCATTGGAGCAGAGGGGAAGACTCTCCTATTCAAGTTAGGACTCTCTCATTAGATTCATGAAAGAGTGTTCCTGTTATCTGCTGGTTATAGTTATCCTAGTGTTAGAAGTCTCCTACTTCAGTGACAGAGATGAGTGAGTTTGTGATGTGCTATCTCAACATAAAAGGGGAAATAAAGTACCAATGAAGGGTGGTAGTTAAAAAAAAATCATGGAGATTGGTAGCATAAGAATGTGAATAAACTTAACACATTCACAGTTGGCAAATTTTTCACTTTCCTAATACTGAGAGTGGGTGAAAATAAAAAACATCTGAAGCTGGTTGCCACAAACTTCTGTCGTTAAGCACAAGTGAGATGGTCTTTTCTAAATTGTCACCTTTTTTACAGTCCAGCTGAAAGTTGCATACATACCCAGTATTTGCCTCAGACACCACTCTGACTAGGATTCAGTACTTTGTATTTTTATTTGGATTATAAGCCAAATATATGTATTATATTATATATGTATATTTATTTGTTTACGTTGCATATTACATCACTATCTGTCTCATTCACTAATAAGTTCACTAGATTCCTTTGACGTTGGAAATTTCATCCACATATATTTCTTCATTTTCCATAATTATGGTAAGTTATTTTTAACATTGAAGTATTAAGCTCTGAAATATCAAAATACAAGTATATAGCACTAAACACAATAAAATAATGACCAACTTGTGATTTTTACCAACTGTGTAAATCAATAACAACATTGTACAGCTGATATCAGATAATTATCTCAATTAACATTCTCCTCTCCTCACTATTCATTTTCAAGCAAAATGACACATACATATGACAACAATGCAGCACTCAGAAACAGAATTTGGAATGATATAAATTAACATCAGCAATTGCAAATGAGTTAATATTGCTGGATTGTACCCTTAAGAAGAGTTAAGATGTTAAATTTTGTGTGTATTTTACCACAGTTACAAATAAATTATTTTTTAAAAAAATCACCTCAGAGTTTTACAGAAACCCTGTTCCTCAGAGTTTTTTTTCAGGCTTCCAGTGGTTAATGACTTAGGATCCAGAACATATTTGGCAATCCTTTCAGTATGAAAAAGATGCCTCTCCAAAACCAGGAAACCAATGTACATTTTAAAAGTCAATTTTTGTTTAAATTTAATTTATTTAAAATTTATTTTAAAGATGTGGGGTACACTTCAGGATTAGGTATACAAGGGGTCATTGTACAGGCATAGTTTGGCCTACCTTTGGTCCCCACTTTACCTGGTTTGCGATCAGGTACCCTTAAGAAGCCAGAAGTCTACTGGTGGTAGAAGAACAATGAAGAATATTTATGAAATATCACATTATTTCATGAATTCTTACTAATATCAAACATCAAGATAATTAAAAGTTAATTTTTGACCATTTGCTCATAATTATCTTGATGTTTGATATTAGTAAGAATTTATGAAATAATGTGATATTTCATAGATATTTCTCATTGTTCTTTTACCATTAGTAGATTTCTGGCTTCTATTTATAAATATTTAGACTGCATTCTTTTTTGTACTCACACTTGTGTTTATTGTAGTCTACTAGACAGATATTTCAAACTTAGAATGTTCAATAGTGAATTTGTGTTCCAGTTTTATATTTGCCAGTCTGTGGTAAATTTAGAAAACAGCTACTGGTCAAGATAACAATGTAGTTAAAAATAAATACCCAAGTACTCATTTTTGGTTTTGATTTATAAAAGTGGAAGAATATGGGTGAATCACAGCATATTGGCGATATTTTATTTTAGTGATTTTTATGTTTAGAAAGTTTTTGCTTATGTTTAAATTCTAATAATTTTTATTGTAAAATACATTCATCATTGTTCAGCCATTACACTGTCTAGTTCAAGAACATTCTCATCACTCCAAGCAGAAACCCTGTATCAATTAAGTAATCACATCCCATTCTCCTCCATTCCCCAGCCCTTGGCAACCACTCATCTGTTTTCTGCCTCTCTGGATTTGCCTATTCTGGATATTTTGTATTAATGGATATTGCCTTTGAAACAAAATTTAAAGTAGTCTTCAGACAACTTAATCTGTTCTTTATTTTTAGTGATTGTAATGTTTTCAAAAATTTTATGTAAATAATAATAAAGGTAAAATGTATATGTAAATATCCAGCAATCTAGGGTTGATTAAACTTTGTCAATATTCTAAAGCCTTTAAAGGGAAACTGTATAAAACACATAGGAAAAATGTTCAGCTTCACTAATCATCAGAGAAGTGCAAATCAAAGCAATAACGAGATACCTCCTCACACTGGCCAGGATGGCTATCATTAAAAAGTCAAAAAACAACAGGTGTTGGCGAGGCTGTGGAGGAAAGGGAGTGCTTCTACACTGTTGCTGGGAATGTAAGGTAGTTCATCCTTTGTGGAAAGCGGCATGGCATATTCTCAAAGAACTAAAAATTGAGCTAATATATGATCCAGCAATCCCACTTCTGGGAATATACCCAGAAGGAAATAAATCACTCTACCAAAAAGACACCTACCTGCACATGTATGTTCATTGCAGCACTAGTCACGATAACAAAAACACATAACCAACCCAGATGCCCACTGAAAGTGGACTGGATAAGAAAATGTGGTACATATACACAGTGGGATACTACTCAGCCATAAAGAAGAACAAAATCTTGTCTTTTACAGGATTGTGGATGTAGCTGGAGACCCTTATTCTAAGTGAACTATTATATAAACAGGAAACCGAATACCGCATGTTCTCACTCATAAACGGGCCCTAAACATTGGGTACAAGAGCACAAACGTGAGAACAACAAATGCTGGGCACTGCTGAGAAAGGGAGGGTAGGAGGGAGGGAGAGAAGGAGGATTAGGGCCCAAACCACCCATTAGGTACTACATTCACTATCAGGGGGCGAGAGGGCTCACTAAAAGCCCAAACCTCACCTTTGCACAATTTACTTACGTAGAAATTTTCACATATACCCTGCAACTCTAACATAGAAAAATAGAATAAAAATTTTAAAAATTAAAGGTAGCTGTAGATATACTTTTATTGATATTTAAAGTAGTCTATAGTATTAAATTAGGGAACATCAGATTATAAAATTATATGGTATGATTGCAATCTGCAAAAATACAGAACCATGTAGTATCTAGAAGGATGTTCACAATTGCATGTTCACAATTACAGATTAAGGTAGATAGTTTAACTTTTCTTTATGAACTTTTTCTTTATAAGTTTTCTGTAAGTCCTTATTTTCTGATTTGTGTAAACACGTGCTTAAATAAGAAATAAAGTTCTATTTGTTGCCTTAATTAGCACTAAAATAATTAGTGTAAGACATCATGGTATTTTGAAAATACAGATAAAGTATATTAATATTCTTTTAATTATCTTAGGCAAAAATTCATCACCCAAACAATGCTAAAAATGAAAATATTGCAAATTGCAGTCATGGCAAGATCACTGTTAGAAGTTTTAAAAACGTTTTAAAAATAGATGTGTAAGCCGGGCTTGGTGGCTCAGCCTGTAATCCTGCGCCTTGGGAGGCTGAGGTGGGTGGATTGCCTGAGCCCACGGGTTTGAGACCCGCCTGGGCAACTTGACGAGATCTCATCTTTACAATAAATCAAAAATCAGCCAAGCATGGTAGCACGTGCCTGTGGTTCCAGCTGCTTGGAAGGCTGAGCCAGAAGGATCGCCGGAGCCCAGCAGATCGAGACTGCGGTGGCCGGGAGCGGCCACTGCACTCCAGTCTGGGTGATAGAGTGAGACTCCAACTCAAAAAAAAAAAAAAAAAAAAAAGATGTGTAGATTACCCCAATTAATGTAATCCCAAGAAAAGGGTAGACAACTCAACCAAATAGTAAAATAAGTGAGTTGAACTAGATACTTTAAGCTAATTACATGGCAAACTGTTTTCAGTGCTCATGTTACCTGTTCTTTTGTGACTATAATAAAAGAGCCTCCATATATGTGATTTTATATCGTAGTCATTAATCTGGAAAGTGATTGAATTAAAAGAAAAACTTAATTGATCTCTTTATGTTGTCACAATGAGGAATGTCACATCTTTTCAGAGGTACATTTAAAATGAAAACAGTTTAGTCTAAAACTTGCTATATTTATTATTTGTCTTCAAGCTTATTATAGGTGTTCTCAGATTCTGTGATATGTCTCACTATTAAACAAATACTAACCATGCCTATCTTAGGCTATTTTAAATTAATAATGCACCATGTACTAATGTGAATCATTTTTTAACCATGTAATATTTGTTAATGATAATAAGATCAGACATAGTTTGTGCCTTCTATATCTTCACATTCGGTGTCTTTTAAAGACCTGCACTTCATTCACTTCTTAACTCATGGATCATATTGGGGGGGGACCCAAAAAACCCAGAATTTATTTATTAAACAATTGTGTATTTATTCTTATATGTTTAAACTTCAGTCACCTTCAAAGTACTCTCCATTTGATGTAATACACTATCGAGATGCTTTTTCCACTGCTCAAAACAGTTTTGAACTTGTCAATTTTAGTGCTCCTGCCATGTTTTGTTTCACTCTTCCACACTGGCAAAACATTTCCCTTTGAGGACTTTTTCATCTGGGGAAAGAAAAAAAAAGTTGCTTGTGGTGAGATCAGGTGACTGGGGAGGTTGGGGGCATGGTGGGGCTCATGCCGTTTTTAGCCAATAACTGCTGAATTCTCAGCATGGTGTGGGCAGGTGTACTCGTAAATCACCCATCATGAAATGGACAAACGTGTTGAAATAATCTGCAAAAAAATATTCAATGAAGCCGGATGCAGCCTCTTACAGCGACATTAACTGGTACACTGATGCTGATGCATTTCTAGAACACTTACCTAGCAGGGGAAGCCTGTACTGCAAGGAGCCCACCCTCCAAAAAATGATTCTGGTTTTTTGGGTCCCCCCCCCAACATGATGATTACTCTTATTATTGTTATTTTATATATTTTAAAATTCAAATTTCTGGGGAAAGTTTAGGGGAAAATATGTGTAGAATCTGTCATATTTTTGTGACCCGTTGAAGTTTTGGATGTTATAAAGCATTTTTATTGTGAAATATGACATAATTACAATAAAGTAAATAAAATATGAATGTGCAGTTTAATATTTATGAGGTTGATATATATGTAACAGTCACCCAGGTCAATAAACAGAACACTGCTCACATATAAGAAGCTCCCAGTTATCCTTGCCCAGTCACAGCTGCCTTCCTCTCTTCAGAGGTGACCACCATCCTGAACTGTAGGTTAATATCTTTGTTGCTTCTCTAAAAATAGTTTTAGCATTTGTGCATATGCTACACTCTATTTTAGTTGTGCCTCCTTTTAACTTTATTTAATGGAATAATACATTCTATATTAGTGTATGTCTTAGTTCTTTCTCTGACTGTTGTCTAACATTCAAGAATGTTGTGTGTTAACTGAAGTGCTTCATTTATGTTGTTTAATGACATCCCTATATGTATATATGTCATTTTGCTTATTCTACTCTTGCTGGACACTTGGCTTATTTCTGTTTTCAGGCTGCATGAAACAGTCTACTGTGAATATTCTTGTGTATGTATCCTAATGAACACAATCATGCAAAGACTGGAATTGAGTATAGAATATGTAATTTTTGCTTTATTTTTGGTACGGACAAACTTGTTTCCAGGATGTGTGTACTAATTTACATCACTAGTAACGATGTATGAGAATTGCTCATCCCACATCTTTCCAATGCTGTATTGTTTAAATTATCAATTTAAATCACCAAGCTGATAAGCATGTGATAGAATCTCATTGTGGTTAAAAATTGTATTCCCCCGATTAATAGTTGAGTTTGAAGTTCATACTTATGGCCATTTGGTGTTCCTCTTTTGTGAAATTCTTTTCTCATTGGTTTTTACTAATTCTTTGAATATCCTTTATAAAATGGTTGTTAGTTGTATAACTACCTTCTTTCATTCTCTGACTTGTTTTTTACTCTCTACATTGTATCTTTTAATGTATATAATTCCTTAGTTAAAATATTAATCTTTTATGATTTAGACATTTTACATATTACTTAAGAAATCCTTATGTACTCCAAGGTTTGGAAGATACTGTATATAAAATTTTGATACATATATTTCTCTATTTTTGTTGTTTAATCTTATATCACATCGTGAACAAAAGTAAAGTATAAGGATTAGATTCTTTTTTCCCTCTCTTTCTCTATCTCCTTTCTTTTCTTCCTACTTCCCTTCTTTTCTTCCTGCTAACATCTAATATGGAAACTCTATTTTAATTTAATTTAATTTATTTTATTTTTTTAATTTGAAAGGTGTGGGTTACAATTGAGGATTAGGTATACAAGTGGTCATCATATAGGTAAAGTTTGGGCCTCCCTGTGGTCCCTACTTTACCTGGTTTGAGATGAGGTATGCTTACTGGTGTTGTTTCCTCCCCCGCCCCGGCAGTATTCCACTTCTGCCAATCACTTTCTTATAGTATTATGGTAAATGTTCAGGGTTCACTTACGAGTGAGAATGTGTGGTACTTAGTTCTTTCTTTCTGTGATAGATAACTGAGTATTATGGACTCTAAATCCATCCAAGTTGCTGCAAAGGCCTAACATCCAGGATCTACAAAGAAAAACGTGCTGAAAGGAAAAAAAAAAACAAAACAGCCCCGTTAATGATTGGGCAAAAGACATTAATAGACACTTCCCAAAAGAAGACATGTGGGTAGTCAACAGCCACATGAAAAAGTGCTCAGCCTCACTAATCATCAGAGCAATGTAAACCAAAACCGCATTGAAATACCACCTAACCCCAGTAAGAATGACCATCATGAATAAAACAAAAAATAACAGATGCTGACAAGCATGTGGAGAAAAGGGAATGCTTCTATGCTGCTGGTGGGAATGCAAAACATTCCTCTATGGAAAACAGTGTGGTGATTTCTAAAAGAACTAGATATTGCCCTTCCATATGACCCAGCTGGGAATTTACCCAGAGGAACTCAAATCATTCTACCAAAAAGATACCTACACATGCATGTTTATTGCAGCACTAGTCACAATGGCAAAAACATGGAACTGACCATGCTACCCATCAAAACTGGACTGGATTTTAAAATGTGGTATATATACACAATGGAATATTATACAGCCATAAAGAAGGACAAACATATGGAAATCTTTCTTGAACAACATTATTTAAAAGATCATTCTTCTCTGTTCTGCACCTTTGTCATAAATCAACATAAACTTATATATGTCTATAATTATGTATCTGAGATCTTTATTCTTTTGTCCATCCTTGCACTGATAACTACATAGTCCTGATGATTATAGTTGTGTGCTATATTTTGATATCTGCTAGATCAAGTCCCACCTTGTTCTTTCTCTTTTTTTAAGTTTCAAACAAAATTTATCAGAGAAGGAAAAGAGGAGAGCTAGAGAGATATGCCAGAGCATTGTTCTTTTTCATGTTGTGTAAGAGTGTTCTAAACATTAAGTCTGTTTGTACTGCTATAACAAGATACCTGAGAATGGGTAATTTGTAAATACTAAAAATTTATTTCTCACAGATTTGGAGGCTGGGAAGGATCAAGGCACCAGCAGATTTGGTGTCTGTAAAGGCTCTTCCACTGCTTCTAAAATGATATCTTCTTACTGCATCCTTACATGACAAAAGGTGGAAGGGCAAAAGGGAAGATGCAGCTCTCTGAAGCTTCTTTTATAAGGGCATTAATTCCATGCAAAAGGGTAGAGCCCTCAGAAGCTAATCACCTCCCGAGGGCCTCACTTCTTAATACAATCACCTTGGGGGTTAAGTTCCAACATACGAATTTTGGAGAGATATGCACATTAAAATCCTAGCAGATGCCACTGTTATTTCCATAAATATTTTAAAGTCAATTTGCCAAGTAAGATTTTGATTCTAATTGTATTAAATCTATACATCATTTAATATCTTAAATATATTATGCCTTTTAACCAGTGACCCTGATATCTCCACTTATTTACATCTTTTTAAAATTCTTGCTCAGTGAAGCAAGAATGTATATACCTTTTAGAGAACATTTATACCTAAATACCTTGTAGATTTCTTGAACAGATTTTGTTAGATTTGTTTTTGGTACTTGATATTTTTGATGCTATTGCAAATGTTATTTTAAAAGATTTACTTTTTGTTCCTGGTACATAGAAATATATTTCATATTCACATATTGACCTTGTATCTGCCTACCTCTTTAAATTTACTTATGAATTTTAAAAGTTGTTCTGTAGATTCTCTTGTATGTTTTATATACATTACATCTGTGTCTAGTTTCTTAAAAGGAAAATTTTCACATCCTAATCATTCATTAAAGAGTGGCGTTGACTGAGACTCCCTTACTAATGTCCTTACTTACCTTTGATTGGGGTACATGCCATGGTAGTATTTGTGAAAGTGATAGTATACTTCCCTGCCCTAAATCTAGTGAATATTGTGGGATATTGGGATTTGGGTATCTTATTTGGAAGTCTAGCTATAGCCTAAGCAGTAAAGTTGTCCCAATTACCCCAATTGCCCCAAACCCAAATTAATTGTACCTCTTATTAGTATGAACAGTGAAAGTATTAAAATCTTCCCTGTTCAACTGATGGGGTTACATTAAATGGCCAGTGAGCCCCAAAGCATATTACCAAATCTATTACAGTGCTGCCTGAGGAAACTTTTCTGTGATAGTAGAAATGTTTATAGTCATGCTCCTGGGCTACAAACCTGTATATAGCCATGTGACTGTACTGAATACTTTAGGCAATATGTAGCCAATGGTACTTGTGTATGTAAACGTAACTAAGCATAGAAAAGGTACAGTAAAAATGTGCTATAAGAGATGAAAAATGGTGCCTCTGTATAAGGCACTTATATGAGTGGAGCTCGCAGTATTGGAAGTTGCTCTGGGTGAGTCAGTGAGAGAGTGAGAGTGGTGAGTGAATGTGAAGGCCTAGGACATTACTGTATACTACTGTAGACTTAAACACTGTATATTAAATTAATAAATTTTTTCTTCAACAGTAAATTAGCCTTAGCTCACTGTAACTTTTAAATTTTATAAGCATTTTATTTTTTTGACATTGACACTTTTGTAATAACACTTACCTTGAAGCACAAACACATTGTACAGCCATACAAAAATATTTTCATTCTTTATAGACTTATTCTGTATTTTTCAATTAAAAAATTTTTTGCTTCTTACTTTTAAAACGTTTTTTGTTAAAAATTAAGATATTAGCGTACACATTAGCCTAGGCCTAATAAAGTCAAGGTCATCAATATTACTCTTCCTACTCCACATCGTGTCCCACGGAGGTCTTAAGGGGCAATAGCATGCATGGAGCTGTCATCTCCTATAATATCAGTGCCCCCGGAAGGACCTGCCTGGGGATGTTTTATGATTAACTTTTTTTTAATATAGAAGGAAAGCACTCTAAGGTAACAACAACAATAATAATATAGTAAATACATAAACAAGTAACATAGCTATTATTAAGTATCATGTACTGTGCATTATTGTATGTGCTATACTTTTATACAACTGGCAGCCCAGTAAGTTTGTTTATACCAACATCACCAGAAACACTTGAGCAGTGCTTTGTGCTGTGATGTTATGATGATTATGACATCATTAGACGGCAAGATTTTTCAGTTCCATTATAATTTTATAAGACTTTTCTTGTATATGTAGTCTGTTGTTGACTGAAATTCCATTATGCAGCACTTGACTGTATATGTGTGCTGTCCAACATGGTAATCATTAGCCACATGTGCCTGTTGACCACTTGATATTTGGCATCACTGGAGTTTTCGGGGTTTTTTTGTTTGTTTGTTTGTTTTTTTGTTTTTTGAGAAAGCAGAATTCATTGAGAGGACAGAAAAGCTCCCACAGTGGGAGGGGACCCAAAGGGGTTGACCCTGGAGTTTTCATGTTAATTAATAAATTTTAAATTTAGATAGGCAGATGTAGATTGGAGACTGTAGTAGAGAACCCACATTTAGAAATATCCTATTTCCTTCCTTCTCTTAGGTCAGACAGCCTTTAGGCAGAATAACTTTTTCCTTCCCCCACTTCCTTCCTGAGGCTTTCTTCTGCCTTTTCCAGTTTAAGGCAGCTCCTGAGCTCTCAGGGAGAATATATTTCCTTACTTTTTCCAACTTGTGGTTCCTTCTATCTTCAAAACTAACAGCCTGGTATTTTTTTTTTTGAGTCAGAGTCTCACTATTGCCCAGGCTGGGGTGCAGTGGCACACTCATGGCCACCGCAGCCTCAACCTGCTGAGCTTAGGTGATCCTTCTGCCTCAGCCTTCCAAGTATCTGGAACTACAGGTGCAAGCTTCCATGCCCAGCTAATTTTTTGATGTATTGTAGAGATGAGGTCCCACCAAGTTGCCCAGGCTAGTTTCAAACCCCTGGGCTCAGGCAATCCTCTTACCTCAACCTCCCAAAGTGCTGGGATTACAGGTGTGAGCCACCACCACGCCTGGCTGGTATCTTCAAACTTCTCTCTGCCTTACTTTTCTGCTTGTAAGGCCTCTTGTGATTACATAGAGCCCATCTGGATAATCTTCCTGGTCAGCTGATTAGCAACATTAATTCCTCTTTTTAATATAATTTAACATCTGTACATGTTCTGGGAATTAATACATGGACATCACTGGAAGTGCTATTATTATGTATACTGCAGCAGATAAAAGAACATAGTACATTTGAAGAATAGAAATAAATTTAGCATGGATAAAAACCTAGCCCATGGGGAAGCAGATGACAAGAGAAGGGAGCTGAAGAAGGAAGCCAGGTGAAAATGTGATTGAATTTCGTTCTAAGGAAAATGAGAGACCATTAAAGAGTGAAATAATTAAATTTGAGTTATTGAAAACTTCCTCTACCTGCACTTGGAGACTGTTAACTGACAACACATGCCTACTTCACTGACTATAAATTGAAGCTAATTAACTGAGAATTAGTAGAGCTTAATCTGAAATATGAGATGGTAAAAAAAAAAAAATGAATGTTTTTGTATATAGGCAGGACACCAAAAATGCAGTTCTGAAAACAATTTGATGACAGCCTATCAAAATTTCAATAAACAGTTGGATTAGGACTGTTGTACCTGGTGAATACCCAGGTGGACCTTAAATCACAGAGGAAGATTTATTGGTTTATGGAAGCAAAAATTCCAAGGGTAATCTCTTAGGCATAGCAGGGTCTAGAGGATCAAATCATGCCATTGCTGCTCTCCTCTGTTTTGGATTCATCATCAATCAGGGTGGGCTCTTCCCTTGTCGAGATAAGATCTGAAAACAGCTATAGGCTATTACCCTATGAGATCAGTCACCCCAAAATTAAGAGAAAGGGGGTGGCAGTAGTTCAAGTAGCAGTACCAGGGCTGAGTCTCACTGGACCGCCTTGAGTCATGTGCTCACTCCTGAGTCAGTCACTATAGCCAGGGAGATATAATCCAAGAATTGGGCAGGCCTGAGGAAGAGTTGACTACTCTGCTGATTAGGCAGTCCTGAAAGCTTGCTTCTGCAAGTAACAGTATGTTTTGAGGGTTAAACGTTGATCTTTTAAACCAAAATTCAATTAAAACTGTTCAAATGGGGGCATTGTATAAATGTATTTGTTGTATGCTATCATTAGTATAGATCTGAAATCTGTCATTTTATTGCTCTTCTCTGATTACTCGCTACAGATGGTTCTGGATTTGAAATCTTAAGATGTTCATGTCTATGTTCTGTCAAATTTTCTTTTAATATCAGCACAAAGGCTTTTGGTAATTGACATCATTTGCCTGACTTTGAAAATGGAAATATTTAATTAAACTTTATATAATAATGAAACAAAATCATGCTTTTATTTTAGATCACTTTCTTCCCTTGAGCATCTGTCTCTTTTAGTCTTTGTCATCAGATTTAATCTCACTTCCAGTAAATCCTTTTCCATCATATTACCTTCATTAAATACAGATGTTCATTAGAATCATTTCGTGTTCTTTATACATTGATTATGTAATGACATTCTGCTCCCAGCATTTCTGTCATTTGTGGCTTAACATTTGTAAATGGGGCATTTTTTTTTTTTTTAAGGGTACAATTTCAGGTTGAGCCAATGCAAAATATATTAGAGTGTGGTTATTTCTCTGATTGACTTTATATTAAAAGTGATGAAACATTTGAATTCACTCTCCATCTTTCTCACTTTCTATGCTGAGGTTCTGTTTTTCCTTATTCAGCCTTTACCAGCATGTCTCTGCAGATGACTTGCAGAAGCACATCTTCAAATCTGACAGCTTTCTCTATTTCCTTGTTTCTAGTTTTGTCTTCAGTATTTATCTGTAGATTGCCCAGTTTTGTAAACTTAACATCTCTAAAACTGACCTCGTTATCTCTGATTTCCTGCTATACGCACTACCCATATTGATACATTCACTACTACTCGTTTCTTCCCTTGCAGTTTCTACCCATTTCTTTCCTGAATGATTGCTACCAACTATTTAATTCCATATAAGACTTTCAAACCTCTTCAATAACTTACTGTGCTTCTGTCTACATGCTCTTTCATTTTAATCTTGGTCCGATTGAGATAAAAAAAAGTTCTAAAACACTTTGAAAACCCAAAGAGTTTAGAGAATTGAGCATTGTATATCACTCCTTTTGACAGCAGATCGAGAAGCAATTTTTCTGAACTTCTTAACTTTTGGTGATTACATTATTGACTTGATACTTACTTGTTCCATGTGCAACTGTCTTGTCTTTTAGTCTGGGTTTTAACCTCTTGGAGGGCAGGAGGCATAGTTTATACTTTTCTGTAGAAAGAATGTACAGAACTGCATACTAATCTTCATAAAAGGTAGACGCTTGGTACACTTACTATGACAATGATGAAAGAGGGTTTTGAGGTTAAGTGAAAAGATTGTCTTCAGATTGTCAGAATTAGTTAAAATGGATAAGCCCCCCCCCCAAAAAAACGATGAACAGGCTAGAAAAACAAGTAGAAATTTTCATATTAAAAGATATTTTTTAAAAATGTACTCAAGCTTAGAACCAAGAAAGGGACTCTTTGGGTATCAGAAATGAAGCAGGAGGCCACAACATTGAATGGCAATAACTTCAGAATGTACGTGCATTGGGGTCTAGAGTTTTAATTGCAGGCTGCAGGCTGCATGCCTAGTGGCACACTGGATATGAGTTGAGATGTGGTCAGGGCACACTGGACAAACTCTCAACTGAATCCACAGTAGAAATTGGCCCCCTAGCTTACCCTTCCTATTGAATGAGCCAAATATTCATTGTGTGGAAGCCCCAAGCTCAGAGACTAATATAATATTTGGTTTGGAAATTAGTGAACCCCAAATGACTTCATCAAGGATGTCACCACAACCCAGGTCACTCTTGAGACCTCCATGAGAATAAGGATTTCTGAATTCTTATGACCTCACAGACAGATATTGTCAGCACATTGGAAAATCCACTGGCATGAGATCTAGTCAGCAGACACAACAAACAAGATCAAACTCATCAATTGCATATAACAAAAGCTAAAGGAATACAAGCTGCAAGAAACAATGAGGGCATTAAAAATAAATTGCAGAATAATTTGAGGGAAGGAAATAATTTGAGGGAAGAAATATTAATGTAGCAATTAAGATTTTTAAATATTCAATAAATTAAGAGCAAAAAGTGAATCATTGTGTTGGAAGATGGAGTCCAGGCCACATTCAGTGTTGCTTTGTGCAGAGCTGGACTTTGGCCAAACTCTGGCTGCTCCAGAGAGACTTGGTGCGCCTTGTGATTGTGCATTCTTCATTTGTGTGCCCCCCTTTCCTTTACATTTAGGTGACCTTACTTTTATTGCCTGAATATGTGGAGGTGAAATTATAATCCTTGTTCATGCTGGCAAGATGATAGGATGCCAAAAATCATCCCAGTGATGGAAGGGTAAGAATCTATACAAAACAAGGTTGCTTTCCAGAGAATAGAACTTTGTTTTTCTTGTTCTCTTTTTTACTGACTGCAGTGCATTCTCATCCAGGTGTTTATGGCCCTCCACCTTTTCCACCTCCCTTAGAGGTAACTACAGGTTACCTGGACAGTGCTCTTTTTGAGTCTTGCCTTGCGCAGTCATGCCCATCATGAAATAAGCAATTTTCTTTCTGTATTCCCAGATTTTTCTCCTTTGCTAAGCCTGGGTCTGCTTCCAAGTGTTCATTTCTTCACAGATTTCAGGTTTCATTGTTGGACTTGGTGTTGTCATTTTTTGTGTGTGCTGCTGAGGTATTGTAGATTTTTAAAGAGATGTCTACTGAAGTGTCTCCTTTAGGACAGTGTTTCCTTTTATACTGCTTATGGAGCATTGGCAGCAAAATAGAAAACAGAAAAAAGTAATTCTTTTTGTAAATTAACTTGACTAAAGTTTATTAACCCTTTGCACTCAGAAACTTCTTAGGAACCGCCTACCAGCAACTCAACTACACTTTTAAACGAAATAGTGAAAAACGAATCACTTCATATTAAATAGTACAGCATTGGAACCAATTGTTTTATTATAAAGATTTGTAGCTTAAAATGGAATTTTGCACATAGAGGAACTTATTTATGACCAAAAAATCAAAATTTTATATCTTATAGTTTTCTAATGCGTGGTAACATGTGAAACAGTCCCCTACATTGCAGGTTCATTGATACATGTTGTGCAATAGTAATTTGTTTGATGTCTTCAACCTGGTACTTTCTTTCCTATTTGAGCAAATGATGCAGTCTTGTTTTCTTCCTCCCACATTAATAATATGTAATTTATTTTTCAGTCTGTTGTTCGAAGATGAAGGACTCACTTGTGATTTCTGAAAAACACTTCTCAAATGATTGGTCATATCTTAGTATATATTCCACCTCTTTATTTGCTTTTTCATGCAGTCTGAATGGAGAACTTTAAGGAAACATACATTTTTGAAAAATTTGCACTGGCATAAGTTTGTCCTATATAATCACCATCATTCTCTTTATGTCCCTCAAGAAGGAACATCACAGTGGTTTGCTAGATTTACATGCCCCCTCAGAGGGGACATCTGAGTGTAAAGGGTTAAGATACAGGGTATTATACAGTTCTTTGACCCTTAAGTTGTTGACTTAAGTTAAAAACGATGCTGTTATGTGTTGATTTTTAAGAAGCTTGCTCGTGCTACACTCACATAGCCATCTATTTATCAATGCCCCATCTCCCATGTTATATGTCCCCCACAGGGGATTTCTGGTTGTCTAATTAAAGTTACTTAAATATCAAAAAGGCATCTGGAAAAAAAAGTATCTGTACCTGTAATGTTATTGCTTGCATTTCTTCTTTTTTGTTGTAACCTAAGTCATTTTTGTGATTTTAACACCCAAGAAGCCCCTAAGTGAATAAAGAAACATACCACTGTGGTGAGAAATGAAAGATAAACATAACATCATCTGCTAAGACTTTGATCACGGATTACTGTGTTGCTAATTTTTATGTTTCAATATGTGTGTTTTTTTTAACTTTATTTTTATGATATTTAACTCAGGGTGTGCAGAGTCTATGCAATTTTACCATTTAAGTGGGTGTAGGTTTTGCCTCACATAATTTACTTAGGAGGTACAGACATAACCTTATTTTTTTTTTCTGCTTATATTCTTTACACTTTTTTCTAACTTTAAAGATGAAGTAGTAAGTCTTTCTTACTGTCCCAGGGAAGACATGCATTCCTGGGTCTGGGCATCTTTTGCATATTCATCATGCTGAACTTTGGTGCTTGTGAGCAATAGATGGAGCTTGAGGGAATGTATTAAAGGCAGTTCCCACATCTTATATTTGCCAGTATTTCTTTCTTCATGTCTATTTCATCAAATCTGTAAACTAGAAACAAAACTGACAGAGTGGAATTTAATTTTCCTTTGGTGTGTCTTTTCTAACTCCCTTGAATAATAGAGATGTGTGATGAAGTGGTTCAAGCGTAGGTGGCTGAAGACAGAAAAAGCAGAGGGTGGGGGGTGCTGGCCTAGGAGACCTTCCTCCCCACTGCAAAGAGTGGGTTTGGATTTAGTAGTAACAGTGAGGAACGCAGATCTTATTCACTGTGAGGTTCTGGGTGGTGATTCCTGAGACAAATCTGGGTCTACTTAATGTAAAATGGATAAACCTCATTGCATATAGAAAACATAGCCTGCCTCTCTTAAAGAAACTCTGTCTTTATGAGGATTAAAGCAGACAGTTGTCCTAATTTTTTATTCTTTACTGAATTCAAGTCATAGAAAATGAGCCTGAATTTAGTGACATACTTGAGACTTTTTTTCCTGTCATGCTCTACCTTACTGTTTGACAAAGGACTGAGATTTGAATTGTTGAAATTACATATGCAATATCAGAAGATTTTTAGTTAATCTCAAAGTTTGTGATGAGTTGGGTAGGAAGTTAAACTCTAAATATGAGAAATTTCTTTGAAAAGAAAACATTTTATTCGCTTTTTTAGCATTTTGTCATAATTGGTCCTAAGTTTCTTTCAATATGGAAATCTCTAGTCTGTAATATTTAAAGTGAATATGCAGTGAGTATAAAATGTAAGCAATACTCCCAGATTATAACAGCAATAACAATGATAATAATAACACCAGCCAGTTATGGAGTACCTGCTCTGAGTCAGATGCCCTGCGAAGTTTTTCCTATGCATTTAATTCTCAGCAGTCATTACCTACACTTGACAGTTCAGAACCCTGAAACTTAAGGAAGTTCAGGAACTAGTCTCAATCCATGGAGTGGCCAGTGTTCCAGTGATGCTCTAGCCTGACTTTCTTTGAATTCAGCCTTCTGAATCACCTGGTATTCTCTGGGATTCCTGGATGAGGAGGTGAATAAGAGAGTGAACCCTGAGGGGAGCCTGGGTTCAGCTTTCTGCTCTAGGGCTTCAGCACGTCACTCTGCTTCTCCGTGCCCTACTTCCTATCTGTAAATAATAGCACCTAGAACACAGGAAGCCCTCAGCAAGTTCACTGTCACATAGTTCTCCCCTTTCTCTTCCATCTCCACCCCTTCCATGGTCAGATGCTGGGACTGCTCTTCTCTCCTGCCCGCCCCACTCACAGCCTGCCCCACTCATGTCCCTCCTGGTCTAGCCCAGGTGCCATCTTCTGTGTTGGCCTTTTCAGGGCATAGCAGGTAACTGCCTCTGCAGCTCCTCTGTCTTCCACATGGCCATTACCTTCCTTTGTTATCATGACCTTTGCTTCTGTCCTTCATCTCTGCTAAGGCTCACCTCCTTCCTTCTCTCCTGCCATGCTGCCTTCCTCCTCTGCTGAACCTGGCCTGTTGCGGTTAAATACTCCAGATAAACTGAGCCTGTTTCGATGTTGTGGTCATGAGAAATTTTATGAGGACCCCTCCTGTGATTTTTGTCTTTCTCTTAGAGTGTACAATGAATAGCAGAGGGTGGCAGTCTAGGAAGGAAAGAGTGGGAAGATCAAAAAGGGTTAGGAACAGAAGAGAAAAGCACCTTAAGGATACAAGCAATAAGATTCCTGAGAAAACTTCACAGTGTGTGCCTGTTTCAGGGACACCACTTTCTTAGGCAGCAAATTGTCCAGAGGAGGTGATTAGTCTTGAGCATCTGTAGGACATGGTGACTTTGGAATAATAAGGACAGGCAGAGCATGGGGGTGGTAAGTAGGTAGGGGAGAAGACAACTAAAGAACCAGATGGAATCAGAAATATCTTTTCTTAGGGATCTGCAGTAGCAAAAGATACCACCCATCTGACGGCACACTGTTTTTCACCCCCTTCCACCTTTCCTCATCTCTAATCCCTGTTCCTCTGGGCCCAGGGAGCTGCCCCCTTGGCATGTTGGGGTTGAAGTGTGGATGGCGATAGGTCCTCAAAATGCAAGACAAAACTGAATTTTTTCCCTGGTAGCATTGTAATCTAGTAGTGTCTGCTTGTTATGTGCTAACTGTGAGAGATACAGTGTATTACGTTGATTCATTATGAATAGCCCGTGGATGCAAATTACTTGAAGTACATGGTCTCCCGTAAGAACATTCATTATGATTTCTTTATAGTCTGCTTACAAATGAATTTCTTGAGCAAAGCCTGTTTGTAAGCAGTGGATATATGCATTTGCACTTGATTCATAAAGCATTAAAGTTGCAGTGAAAATAACATGAGCCTTGGTCTGAGCAACAACTACTTAGTAGCTTGTGTGCATGAGTATGTGTGTGCATGTGTGTGTGTCAGAGAGGAGGGAGGGACAAAGATTTGACTAGAGAGTTGGAAGTTACTGCAAGGCTGAAGGCGGATATTTTGAATGAAACTACTAATTTAATTTCATTTTAAATGAATAATATCAGTGTGTGCCTGGTGGGGTGGCACACACCCATAATCCCAGCACTTTGGGAGGCCAAGGTGAGAGGATTGCCTGAGCCCATGGGTTAGCTATCAGTCTGAGCAACTTGACGAGACCTCATCTCTACAATAAATCAAAAAATTAGCCAGGCATGGTGGCATGTGCCTGTAGTTCCAGTTACTTGGAAGGCTGAGATGGAAGGACACCTGAGCCTAGCAGGGCCTAGCAGAGGCCGCAGTGGCTGTGAGCTTGCCACTGCAATCCAGCCTGGAGTTGTTTCTGAACAACTGAATACTTGTTCTATGCTAACTTTTGTCTAGTTTTTTTTTTTCCTTTTCTAATATTGGGCCAATGACAAGGTACAATGCAGCATAGGCAAGCAGTGTACTTTGTGAAGCACTCTTATGGGAAATAAAACATGCAAAAATCAACAAGGTTCCCTTGAACAGTTTCTGCAAGGAACAGAGGAGAGGCTAGCGTGACTTAATAAAGTGGCAACAGCACAGTAAGCCTTGAACTGGTTTCCATTGGAGCTACCCTCTTAACATGGTGAAAGCTTCCCTGGCATCTCTTTCCATATAGTAGGAGTGATTTGTCCTGATTGCACATCCTCAGAGAGGAGATTTACATTGGCCTTGTATAGGACTCATGGCATTCTCGGAGTCTTGATGTCTGCCCCATAGTTATAGCCAGGCCTAAGCTGCAGTTTGTGGGCTGAGAGCTGAAGGGAGAGGCAATTTGTTGTCTGTGTTTGGATATTCCTGAGAGGGACACATATGGCTGGGTTCTCTGTGGCAATGTTATACGAGGCCTGCAGATATCTTGGCACTTCATGTGAAAAGTACTTTTGGATGGTTATAACCTATATCCTGAACACTTAAAAGAGTTAATATAACCAGGACTTGGTGTAATGTTTGCACATATATGGCAGCCTCTGTTTATGAAAGAACCTGGATAGATTAATATTTGGGATTACTTTTTGTAAAATTAAGTTTCAGGGTATGTCATTGAGGTGAATTTGAAACCTGGTTCTGAAACCTTTTACGTGATTGATCATGTCCATCAAGGTCCTTGTCCACTGATCCTTAATAAAAAAATGAATTAACCCATTTTCAATTTAATGTATTTTCATTACCAGCCCCATCTGTGTGATAACCATATTGGATGAATAAGATATTACTGAGTGACTGACACTTAATCTTCAAATTCCCAGCTCTTCTCCAACCTGTATTCACTTCCGTTAAGTCTTGTTTTTTTTTCTTATTTCAGATTTTTATTTTTTAATTAAAAAAATTGATTTTTTGTTTGTTTTTTTTTGAGTTGGAGTCTCACTCTGTTGCCCAGACTGGAGTGTAGTGGCCGCTCCTGGCCACCGCAGCCTCGACCTGCTGGGCTCCGGCGATCCTTCCGCCCCAGCCTTCCAAGTAGCCGGAATTACAGGCATGCGCTACCACGCCCGGCTGATTTTTTGATTTATTGTAGAGATGAGGTCTCGCTGCCCAGGCGGGTCTCGAACCTGCGGGCTCAGGCAATCCACTCACCTCAGCCTCCCAAAGGCGCGGGATTACAGTCTGAGCCACCGAGCCCGGCAAAAAAAATTGTTTTAATGAGGCTATAGGTTTCATTAGATGTGTTGCGTGCCCATTGCTCTCCCTTTAATCTCTCTCCTTCCATAATAGGAGCATATTTTATAAGCTGCTTTTCTCTTTGTAGTCAAGGTACCTGGAGGCAGCCCTATTTACGTTTGTGGGGCAGAAGGTGAATGATATTTTGCAATGGGATGTGCACTTTTGAGGTTTTAAACTCCATGGGTTTAGCACAGGAGGAGCCTGGTCTGCTCCAGGAATCTCCTGCAGCTTTTTATAAAAAGGTGGACTCTTTCTCTGCCCTTAGGGGACAGAGTATGATGGATTGTCATGATACTATATGAAAATAAAGCTCTACAAAACATCATAGGAGAGCTGTGTAATCCATCTGGAATTTAAAATATCTGGCTGCCAACTTTACCACTGAATGTTGAAAACTGAGACTTGGAAAGTTTTTTTATTTTCTTTAACAGCCATGCTTGTTTTAAGTGCACTTGCTTATAAGGGAGAAATTGTGTCTAGAAGGTCTGGCTCTTTGAAGAATGAATGTAAGTGCCACTATACAGAGCATGAAACTATACAGCCAGAGCAACAGGAACATAGAGATGCCTGGTAGATCTTGCCCAAGGTTGAACTGAAGCAGGGAGAAGGGTATTTCTGGATGCTGGTATAGCTTCTTTATGCTGTTCATGCGCACTTGACAATGTCTTAGCCACCTTGCTCTGTGAGATATCATGCTGACAAATTGCCCCCTGTGATTTACCTGTGATTGCAGATGATGTCCACTTTGGTGACGTTTCCCTTCTAGAGGATCTCTTACTCTATTTTCCCAAAAGATAAACATATACCAAGGCCAGGTTCTCATGTTTTTATGTGGAAATGAAAGCAGGAGGGAGTAAAGAGTGGGAGAAGGGCGGAGAGAGAGAGAGAGAGAGAGAGAGAGAGAGAGAGAGAGAGAGAGAGAGAGAGAGAGACAGGGAGAGAGACAGAGAGAGCGAGCGTGTGCTAGTGCATGTGAATGTAGGGCTACAGTAGGTTCACATGAGTGTGTTCTGATCTCAAAGAAAAATTTTGTAGCAGAGACTTCATTAAGATTGACAGAAATCAAAAGCTTGAATTCAGTAGCCAGTAAGACTAGTTCTCAGAAGTCAGACATTTGTTTCTGGTCTCTCTTTCCATTCCATAGTTCAAATATTGGATGTTCTTTAAATCCAGCATTTGTGGTAGCTACATGCTCAAGTGTTCAAGATAAAGGACCTGGCTCCCTGGGGCTTTGTGTCCAGATGTGGGCTATCTTTCCTTTCGTCCTGCTTGGAACTCTGTGGGTCCTCTAGGCTAAAGATGTGTGCTTTGAACTCTGGACATTTTTCTTCTATTATTTCTTTAGCTTCTGCTACTTTCTGTATGTTTTCTTCTTTAAAATATTTCTTCTTTGTATTAGATATATGTTCTTGCTTGTCTTGTCTTAACTTTTTTGTTTTTTTCTTTTCTTCTTATTTTTGTTGTTGGGAGGGAGTTGCCTTGAAAGACAATTCTTTGACTCTGTCTTCTAGATTACTAACTTATTCTTCAGCTATAGCCTTTCTTCTTTGATTTTGTGTTTCTCATTTTAAAAGTCTTTAAAAATATTTTAGAATCATCTTTTTAAAAATAGTTACTATTAAGATAGTAGCCTTTTTCTTTTCAGACCCCTTTTAAAATCTTCTCTTTGCTCTAATACCTATTTGCTAAAGTGTTAGTTATACTGTTGATTGTAGTTGCATATTCTCTTTCTTGGTGTTCATTTTCTTCAGATGTTTAGCAGTTTGTGATTGTGTGCACATCTCTATGCTTGAGGTTTGATATTTTCCCAACTTGTGAAGATATTTTTTTCATCTACTTTTCTTCAGAGATTGTAGAATGTGGATGCTGAGAGGAGTGTTTGGTTCCCTTGTTCTATAGGGTCTCAGCAGCCTCCTACAGTAAACTTGCTTAGGCCTGCTGTGTGTACACACTGTGCCATGCAGGACATACTTCCTTGAGCACATAGGTGGTAAAATAAGTGTCATGTTAAAATTATGATTTTATGGTAGCTTTAAAAGAGAACAGATTATGTGGAACTGCAGGGAATAAGAAAAACTTTCTGGAAGAATCTGAGATAAGCCTGGAAGAACGAATGATATTTTAACAGGAGGTAATGAGAGAATGGAATTTCCTTGCAAACAAATGAATGGACAAAAGGACAGGTGGCATAGAAAACAAGGTCCTGGGAAACCTGCATCATCTGGTTCACTGGAGAGGGACAATAGTAATGCTATAAATAACAAATGCAATCAACTGGACACTTACATGTGTGAAGCACCACCATTGATTCAAATAGTTGCTCAAGCCAAAAACTGAGGAGTAGCCCAGCTGCTTCTTCCTTCCCTTCATCCAGAAAGTTAGCAATTCCCTTCTTCCTCCTGAATATCCCTCAGATGTATCCACTTTATTCTTCTACCCATACTTGTCTCAATCTGTTAATTATACTTTTGTTCTGTAAAGGCAGGGAAATTGATTGTGGGGTAAAGTGACATATTTGGTTGGGGCAGATTTCTATCTTACCAGTAGTAAATTTTCCTCATAGTGATGCCTGGTGGTACTTAGAAATAGAGACCTGAACCAGGCATGGTGGTGCGTGCTTGTAGTTTCAGCTGCTAGGGAGTCTGAGCAGAAGGATCACATGGCCCGGGAGTTGAAAGCTAGCCAGTGCAACATAGTGACACCCTGTCCTAAGAAATAAAAAGAGAGGGAGAGGGAGAGGGAAATACAAGTCTAATATTTGAGGAAAAATTTAGGACTAAAGGAGCAGATTTGAAAGAGATTATAAAGTATGGGAATGGGATTAATATATGGAGGGGAGAATCAGTAAAGAGAGGCAAAATGAAGTTCTAGTATAAAACTGATGAGACTTGTAAGCATAAGGAACAAGTGACCTCATTTATTGAGCAGGAGTTCCACACTGAAGGACGCCAATGTATGTTATGCCTTTTCCCATTGAAGAGAGTCTAATCTAATGGTGTAGTAAGATGTGTCTAAATTAAACATTCAGGAACAATGGCTAGTATATCAGTGAGTGCCACATGAGTGATATGTGCTCTTGTGTCCCAAGTTATGTTCTGGAAGATCTAATGGCATTACCAAAACCAAATAATTCTGTGATGAAATAAGAAAATAAATTTGACAGTCTCTTTACTTTAATAACTTAGTCTACAGCTAACTATTTCCCACTGCTGAGGGAAGACCCTTCTGAATCTTAGCAAAGTTGGCACACTTGATTATATACGATATTTTCTCCACCAAGTACTGTTTTGGTGACATCCCACAAATTTTAATATGTGTGTTTTAATTTCTATTCAGGTAAAAATGTCTTATAATTTCTTTTTTGGGTTTTTCTTTGATCCTTGGATTACTTTGAAGTATGTTTGTTTCTAAATATTTGGAAATTTTCCATATAGCTTTATGTTATTGATTTCTAATTTAACTCCATTATGGTCAGAAAGTATACGTTGGTATTACATCAATTCTTTTACATTTATTGAAGCTTACTTGTGCCCAGAATATGTTCGATCTTGGCAAATGTTCTTTGTGAATTTGAAAAGGTTATATATTTTGCTATTATTGGGTGTAGTGTTTTATAAATGCCAATTTAGGTCAAATTGGTTAATAATGTTTTTCAAATCTTTTTTTTTTTATTATCAGTTCTGCTTTTCTTTCTACTTGTATCAATTATTGATACTGCAAGGATACTGCAATTGTGATCCTAATTGTGGATTTCTTTATATCTCCTAGTCCCGTCAGTTTTTGCTTCATACATTTTGAAGCTCAGTTATTGCATAAATGTTTAGGGTTGTTACAGTCACTTGATGAATTCGCAATTTTATCATTATAAAATGACCTCCTTTATCCCTGGAGGGATACTCTGAAGTCTACTTTGTCTTATAGTTACTCCAGCTTTCTGTTGATTAGTATTAGGTATATCTTCTCCACCCTTTTATTTTTAACCTATTTGTATCTTTAAATTTAAAGTGCATTTCTTGTAGGCAGCATATAGTTGAGACTTGCTTTTGTATCTAATTTGGTAGCCTGCCTTTTAATTGGCATATAGGCCATTTATATTTAATGTGATTATTTACATAGTTAGATTTAAATCTGCCATTTTGCTGTTTTGTGTTTGCCCCATTTGTTTTTTGTTATCTCTTTTCTCTTCTTCTGCTTTCTTTTCAGTTATTTTTAAGTGGTTTTATTTTATTTCCTTTGTTGCTTAACTCTAATGTCATTCCTATAGTGTACATATTTAACTTCTAACAGTCTACCTTCAAGTGATATAATACCACTTGAAATGTAGTATATGGAGCCGGGCTCGGTGGCTCAGCCTGTAATCCCACGCCTTTGGGAGGCTGAGGTGAGTGGATTGCCTGAGCCCGCGGGTTCGAGACCCATCCTGGGCAGCGAGGCCTCATCTCTACAATAAATCAAAAAATCAGCCGGGCGTGGTAGCACATGCCTGTAATTCCGGCTACTTGGAAGGCTGAGGCGGAAGGATCACTGGAGCCCAGCAGGTCGAGGCTGCGGTGGCCGGGAGCGGCCACTGCACTCCAGTCTGGGCGACAGAGTGAGACTCCAACTCAAAAAATAAATAAATAAATAAATAAATAAATAAATAAATAAATGTAGTATATGAATCTTCAGTGGTGAACTTTCATTTCTCTATCCCAGACTTCATACTGCCAACATTTTACTTTATATCTTTTATAAACCTTACAGTACTTTATCACTTTTGCTAATATAATATTATTTTAAAAGATGTAAATAATATAAATAATTTTAAATATTTACCCAAATAGTTATCATTTCTGGTGCTCTTTATTTCTATGTGTAGATGCATATTTCTATCTTATATCGTTATTTTTTTCTGCCTAATGGACTACCTTCATTTCTTGCAGCATGTATTTGTGAGTATTTAGTTGTTTCAGCATTTGTATGTCTGCAGATGTTTTTATTTTGCCTTCATTTTAAATAAAAATTTTATTTCATAATTCAAGGATTTATTAAGTCATACATGCAAAACATACTGCTAATTGCATTAGCAAAAGATCAATGTAAAAACACTCCACAATTCTGCAATTGTCAATTTAAAACATTTTGTTCTC
Source organism: Carlito syrichta (assembly GCF_000164805.1). Classification (NCBI taxonomy): domain Eukaryota; kingdom Metazoa; phylum Chordata; class Mammalia; order Primates; family Tarsiidae; genus Carlito; species Carlito syrichta. The sequence continues at coordinate 97,262 of NW_007247093.1, forward strand.
GTGGTTGAAAGGCCTAACATTGTATTGTTGCCAGTGAGTTAAGTTGTACAGAACATCGTCAGCACTAGCACAGTTTACAGAACCTTCCAGATCCAAAGGAACATTGTTAGACAGAACAACGACAGGAAGCATGTGTCCATGTGGGTGAGGTAAGGAGGGTCAGTATAGGTCAAGTGACAGTGTTGGTAATCTGACAAGACAGTAATGTTAAGAAGGTTCAAATTTTAAGAATATCTAAAATATTTTTAAAACTGTGAAGTTGCAGCACATTATTTTTACACCTAGTTACTAGAAAACTAAGGAAAACACTTATGAGCTTTGAATAAAGTAACATGAAAACAGGAAAGCACTTTTACTCACCTACAAAAAAAGTCTAATGCATTATCAGAATGCTTTCATTTTTGAAAAATATTTTTGATGGATGTAGAATTGTAGTTTGATAGTTTTTTTCATTGAGTATTTTAGAGTTGCTCTACTTTATTCTTTCTTGTATTTCATGAGAAATCAACTCTTATCCTATCTTTGTTCCTCTATATGTAATGTGTCTTTTTCCTCTTCTGGCTGCGTATGAGATTTTTTTTCTGTTTATCATTGTTTGGAGCAATTTGATTATGATTTACCTTATTATAGTTTTCTTCAGGTTTGTTGTGCTTATGGTTCATAAGCTTCTTGGATCTGTTGGTTTATTGTTTTTAATCAAATGTGAAAAATTTTAACCATTATTTCTTCAAATAAATGTTCTGTCTATCCTTCTTTCTCATATTTTCTGAGAACATTAATCATATATTTATTGTGTCTTCAAAGGTGTTTTACAAGCTGGGCTTGGTGGCTCAGCCTGTAATCCCGCACCTTTGGGAGGCTGAGGTGAGTGGATTGCCTGAGCCGCGGGTTCGAGACCCGCCTGGGCAGCGAGACGTCATCTCTACAATAAATAAAAAAAATCAGCCAGGTGTGGTAACACATGCCTGTAATTCCAGCTACTCGGAAGGCTGAGGAGGAAGGATCGCCAGAGCCCAGCAGGTCGAGGCTGCAGTGGCCGGCCACTGCACTCCAGTCTGGGCTACCGAGTGAGACTCCAACTCAAAAAAAAAAAGGTGTTTTACATACCATTGAGTTGCTGCTCATTTTTTAAAAAATTATCTTCTCTCTCTGTGTTTCATTTTGGATAGTTTCTATTCCAGTGTTTTCAAGTAAACTGGTCTTTTATCCTACACTGTCAAGTCTGTGGTTATTTCAATCTAGTATAGTTTTCGTCTCACACATTTTGGATTTCATCTCTAAAATTCGTACTTGGGTCTTTTTAATGTCTTCCACATCTCTACTTAACTTTTTGAATATGTCCTTGTCTACAGATTTCAGTATCTATGTAAGTTCTGGGTTCATATCAGTTGATTAACTTGGCTTGTCAGCACCCAGCTCTGTAACTTTTCATTAGATGTCAGAGAGTGAACTTTGCATTGCTGGGTACCATATATATTTATTTTCTTATAAATATTCCTGAACTTTGTCCTGGAATTTGTTTTGTTTTTTTTTTTGGTTTTTTTTGAGTCGGAGTCTCACTCGGTCACCCAGACTGGAGTGCAGTGGCCGCTCCCGGCCACCGCAGCCTCGCCTGCTGGGCTCTGGTGATCCTTCTGCCTCAGCCTTCCGAGTAGCCAGAATTACAGGCATGTGCTACCATGCCCGGCTAATTTTTTGATTTTATTATAGAGATGAGGTCTCGCCCGCCCAGGTGGGTCTCGAGCCCATGGGCTCAGGCAATCCACTCACCTCAGCCTCCCAAGGGCGCGGGATTACAGGCTAAGCCACCGAACCTGGCTGAATTTGTTATTTGTAAGCAGTTAATCTGTTTTCATCTTGCTTTTAAAACTTGTTAGGTGACCTGGGCACAGTGGCTCAAGCCTGTAATTCCAGCACTTTGGGAGGCTGAGGCAAGGGGATTGCCTGAGCTCACAGGTTCAAGAACAGCCTGGACAACTTGGCAAGACCTAATCTCTACAATAAAAGAAAAAATTAACTGGGTGTGGTAGTGCACACATGTAGTTCCAGCTGCTTGGAAGACTGAGGCGGAATGATTGCCTGAGCCCAGCAGATTGACACTGGGGTGGCCGTGAGCGTGCCTCTGCACTCCAGCCTGGATGATGGAGTGAGACTCTAACTCAAAATACAAACAAACAAACAAAAACTTGTTAGGTGGAGCAGGAACAATGCACAGTGTAGAGTTAACTATTTCCCACTTTTTTTTTTTTTTTTTGAGTTGGAGTTTCACTCTGTCGCCCAGACT